>NW_027657784.1:0-19672 GCF_964235325.1 Thermobia domestica | reverse complement strand
AGACGGCAGTATGTAGCAGACATCTTGTTTAACAAGGAGCAGTGCGTATTTGGCCAGAAATAGAGCTAAAATTGGGATCAGGAAAAAAGGGAAAGGGTGTTTTATGGGAAACTCTAGTAACATGTGTCACTAGAATAGCTTAACGTGTCATTAAAGGAATACCTATTCGATAGGAAGATGAATCACTACTGTTACAGATTCAAGAAGTGGATTTCATAGCAGCCGAAATGAGGTACCACAACTTGTACCAGATCATCGAGCTGAATTTGTTCATGGAACAAACATACCTAAAGATTAATTCATTGAAAGCACAGTTTGTGCGGTATGTCAGTAAGTGTTTTATTTATTGAAGCAGGTTTATTGTTACTGCGAGCTTTTATTATTCACCATGGACAAGCGTCACATCTTTCATGGCTTACCGCGGTAAAGTTGCTACATGCCATGAGCTTAGACTTAGCTGCAAGTAATACAGGCCCAAGTCTTCGGAAAATCCGTGTCTCCAAATTTTTAACGCAAGATGTTTGTTCAGCTGCTTGAGGTGTACCATGGTTGATGTCAAAAAAGATGCTCCTAGGTATAACCGTCAGATATCTCACAAGCAGAACAGAATTAATAATTGTACTCAACCATACGTGCCACTCATCTTCATATTCACAAATATTTAGATTATAAACAACAATGTATGATTGTGTCACCGAAAGCGGTGATGACCTCCAGCCATCAGTCATAAAAGATTCATCTGTGTTCTCCCCCTTTTGATGTGATAATTTCCGAGGATTTGCATATCTCTTCCACTTAAAAGGGTAAATATAAACTGCATGAGAGATTGTTAAATCTGAGCTCGTAGGACGTAGCACTCTCGCCGTGAGCGGCCACGAAGGAACTCATAGCTGTTGGTGGGGATTAAGAATAGCTCGCAGTAATAGTACATCTGTTTCAATAGCAAAACATTTACTCATACCTGTACAGACTGTGCCTTCAATGAATTTA
The DNA here is from genome assembly GCF_964235325.1 of Thermobia domestica. Taxonomy (NCBI): domain Eukaryota; kingdom Metazoa; phylum Arthropoda; class Insecta; order Zygentoma; family Lepismatidae; genus Thermobia; species Thermobia domestica. Next base: position 18,682 of record NW_027657784.1, on the reverse strand, counting down.
TCTTTAGGTGTTTGTTCCATGAACAAATTCAGCTCGATGATCTGGTACAAGTTGTGGTACCTCATTTCGGCTGCTATGAAATCCACTTCTTGAATCTGTAACAGTAGTGATTCGTCTTCCTATCGAATAGGTGTTCCTTTAATGACACGTTAAGCTATTCTAGTGACACATGTTACTAGAGTTTCCCATAAAACACCCTTTCCCTTTTTTCCTGATCCCAATTTTAGCTCTATTTCTGGCCAAATACGCACTGCTCCTTGTTAAACAAGATGTCTGCTACATTCTGCCGTATAGCAGTACGCTCCAAATATAGTGAATTGTCCACAAAGAGTATACAATTTTCCGCCACACATGATTCAGCAGACTGACTTAGCAATCGTGATAATTTTATGAAACTTTGGTAGTCCCAGGGATAGACCGTGTTTGTTTGTATCGTATTCTGTAGGAATTTGGATGCAATTTGATGTTAAGCGGTGCAGTTTTGCAGTGTCAGTCTCTTGCCGCAGTACTTTGACCTGAAAGTTGTTATGAAAGTTTTTATTATTATCATTATTATTATTATTATTATTATTATTATTATTATTATTATTATTATTATTATTATTATTATTATTATTATTATTATTATGAAATTTGTCGTCGTTTCAGTTTCGTTTTATGCGTAGTGTATTACACAGAATTTTCGATTTTTCACAACAGTAATCCTTTTTCTTGTTGCAATTGTCGTCTGTCAGACTCGCTTCTTTTTGTTTGTCTTTCTTTTCCAGAATAACTGAGAACACGTGGATTTTAGGGCGAATGTGCTACTATTATTAACTTACAGACAGACAATAACACAAAGAATATAACAAATTATTTAATATTACGGCAATACAAAAACTCATAATATGTTAAGTGTGATTATCTGTGTGCACATGTGATAGGAATACATGCCCTACGCAATAACTTCAAGAGCTGTTTGATAATTTCACATATCAGCAGACATATTTGAAAATGTATTCATTGTAGAATAGCAGAACAACAAGTATTTTCAAAGGAACATAATGTAACCGCACAACAATAAAATTGTTGTTCTGAAACTATTTATATTATACCATGGACGAACAAACAATGAAACCTTCCTGCGGGATTTCTCGGTACTGGGAATCTATCATAATATAACGAATGAGAAAATCAACTAAAATAATTTGTATCACTTGTTTTCTATAGAAAAATAAAACGGAACATTGACACTAAGTCATACTCATACTTCGATGAAAATCAATTATTATGAAAATTGTGAAGACTATAAGATACATATCTCCTCTGCTGCTATTTGATGGATCAAGACGAAATTTTCAGTTTAAGTTGAACATAAATCAGAACACTTAAATACATTTTATTATTCACCTAGTTAGCAGTGTTGCCACGTAATAACTAAAAGAATCGCGAGAAGAGACTTTTTAGGGGAAATTTTCTTAAATATCCCTCAATTAGTTTTCCTTTGTACACAGAAATGTCCCGTTCATAACGTAAACTGAAATCCTATAGTCTTACAAATCGATCGAGGTATAACTTATTCCAGTGTTGCACTAACGGTCTGATTTACGGTCATTTAAACATATCCCATGCCTGTAAATATACACGGGTGCTAAAGGGTTAAGGGCCCCAGGACCCAGGTGTTGCACTTATATGTTGACCAACAACTATTTTTTTTTATTCTAAGGACCCTAAGGAACATTTCTAAGATAGTGGCAAAAAGTTTGCTAGGGGGGAGCTACCCCCTTGGCCCTTAGTCTATTAATTTTTCCATCAAAAAGCTCAAATTTGTTACGTTTTCTTTTTTATATTTCAAACAATCTTTTTTTCTAAATGTCAAACGAGATTTTTTTTAAAAATAATTTTGAATAAAAATCTAGAGCTTTGTTGAAGAAATTTCCACTTTTCGTTTGCACGATAAGGAATATTAAGTAATGACTTTTCAGAATACTTTAATTACTTATTTATAAACAATACAACTAACTCCTGACATTTCATGAATTAAATTATTAGCGTTCTAATTAGAAACTTGAAGTTTTTGACGCAAAATTGTAAACTCATAAAAAAAGAAGTGAAATTCGTGTACTACACGGTTTAGAAAGGAAATTTCTCCATGTTTGATAATATATATAGCTCTGTGTTACAAATTTCTGTTCTGTGTGAAATGGGGAGTGAAGGCAAAAAGGATCTAAATTTTGGGGCGATTTGTCACTCGTCAGAAATTCGTAACACAGCTGAAATGTGACAATCTAAGAGAAATCATCAGACAATTTCTAGGGATTATCATGAAATGATTATTCCAAATTTATTTGAGATGCATTTGACATCACTACACAGCCCGATAGGACTCGGATAACTTTGTCTAAGAAGTTCTACTTGATAGTAAAGATACAAGGTCCAATATATCTATCCCAACAATGTAAATGCAATATAATACTCACTAGTTGTATCTGCTGTGATGAATCTCTAGCTCTACCACACTTTCTCTCCTAACTCTCCGTACTCTTCAAGATTTATGAACTTCCTAGTTGCAGCATAGAACGTAGATCAGACCTTCTTATGAAACTCCTTACGATATCATTTCTTGCAGGAATACTTCGTATTTCAATGACGTGATGTCTAAGTTACCTCTTTTATTTTCTTAAACAACTAAGTTGTTTACAACTTTCTTCTTATACAATTTCCAAAATAAATTTACGAAGCTTATGATTCAATCTTGGGTGCATTATAATATAAATAATGTGAATGAATTTTTGACTTCTTCGTAAACAAATCATTCTACGTCGACGCATTAACCCATGATGTACTAATTGTAGATGGCGAGTGACAATATGAACATGTTTCCGAGTAGCCTCTTGGTTAGTTTTTAGCATTTGATTTGCTAAAGTGGTCATAAATACAAATATAATATCAAATAATGGTTCGAATTCAATTTTAATAATAGATCCAATCGTTCGGTGTATGTGAGGACACAAGTCAGAATCACGACACTTGTTTTCATTTTGTGTTAAACTTTTACAGCTTCTATTTTTGAACCAACCACGATAGCTTGGTGGATTGTTGTGTGTAAGGGATCTGAAGAATAAATCTTGCTGCAGCAATGTTCATGCCGCGGAAGCTTTAGCACTGAACACTAATATAATCTTCATTGCGTAGTCTCAATACAAGATATACATATGTTCGCATACCACGGCCCACTGCATTAGGCTGCTCGGCTGACAGAAGTAGGTAATCATTGGCCAGATGGGAGAATCCTTCTCATTCCTTCTTCTCGGATAATTGGCGATCATTTTGGCAATCTCCTCGGCCAGCAAGTGTTGCCAGAAAGGTGCTCCTTCATTAATCGTAGAAATCAAAGATAGCGTCCAACATAGAAAAGGAAGAAGGTTTGTTCACTTGCCATTTTCAAATTTCGAATCTAGGTCATCTCCCGTCATAACAGAGAGTATTTGATGATGCTAGCCGCTATTGGACCACCACACCCGACCCTCAACTAAATCTGAATAAGCTGAGAATGATCAGATGCCAACTGTTAAGATGACAGAAGTAGTATTTTATGTGTCATTGTTAAATAACGACAAATGTTTTCCCGACTCAAATAAAGGGAAAAATTGGCGTGATGTAGACGATTGTGTATAGTACATTTAGATATAAATAGTAGCAAGGTGCATAAACCTGGAGGCGTAAAGTGTCACTGTCGTCAGAGTTCTGTAAATTAATTACAGTAATGTATGTGACATTAACATATATTTTATACGTAATTAGTAGGTGAACCAGTGGTGAAGGAAAACAAACAAACTAACTAACTAACTCTATGGCCTATGGAACCCGGAGGTTCAGTGCCGCGTTCACAAAAGCTCTCCACTGACTTCTATCCTTAGCTAATTGCATCCAGTTTCTACTTTGTATTCCTATCTCTGCGTGATCCATCTTAATATTATCCTCCCATCTGCGCCTAGGTCTTCCTAATGGTCGTTTTCCTATGGGTCTTCCAGTCAAGACTTGGAAAGCGTTTCTACTTTCTTCCATTCTGGCTACATGACCAGCCCACCTAAGCCTCCTAGACTTGACGACCCTAACAATGTTGGGTAAACCGTATAAACTATGTAGTTCCTCGTTATGAAGTTTCCGCCATTCCCCATTCTCGTTCCTCTTGGGTCCGAATATTCTTCTCAGGATCCTTTTCTCAAATACTTTCAGTCTATGTTCTTCCCTCAGAGTAAGCGACCATGTTTCGCAACCATATAGAACAACAGGCATGATTATCGTTTTATATATTTTAAGCTTCAAATTCCTCGACAGAATTCGCGACGACAAGAGATTTTGAACCGAGTAGTAACACGAATTCCCTGCTTTTGGTCGACATTTAATTTCTTGGTAAATATGATTTTCGTCTGTTAATATTGATCCTAAATATTTGAAAGTATCCACTTTATCAAAAGCATTATTTAATATTTTAACGCCTCCACAATTTGCCGTATTACGGTCCCGACGCACTTCCATGTATTTAGTTTTCTCTGCATTTACTTCTAAACCCATGTCCCTGCAAGCGTTTAATAAGATCTCTGCATTTATTTCTACTGTTCTCCTATCCTCCCCTATTAAATTTACATCATCAGCATATGCCATAACCTGGTGAATGCCGTTCAACTCTAGGCCAAAAAAAAAAAAAAAAAAAGAAAACAAAACAAGCAAAAAAAAAAGTAACTCAGGCTAGTAGTTAGGAGTGGCCAGGGATCTCAGTCCCTTGTACTTCTAGTTATTTCTTCAGGTAAATATATGTTCAAAAAAAAAAAAAAAAATGACCAATCAGAAAGGTTGAGAAAATTCAACTTAGCTCCTAAAATATCATCTGCGCTCTCCTTGTCTCACTTACTGATATGGCTATGGGCCTGAAACAACTTGATGAGACGAGGCTAGACGAGACGTGAACCTGCAGCTTAACTTTGGATTCGAACTACGTGAGCTCCTGCTGGGAATTTAACCCTAATCTCCTGCGCCGAAGACCTATGCTAACAATATAGCCACGAGGGAGACCCAGAAACACAAAATAGAAGGAACGGCGAAATAGTCATGTTTTGCATCAACTAGTGTCGAGTTTCTTTTTACACTCCTGTCTCCACCCAACTCACCACACACACGCTCTTCGACTATGATGATTTTGCACCCTGAATAGTACTTGTACTATTTGGGATCTGTAATATCCAATGATGGTAAAATTTTATTACTATAACGAAAATTGGCACGTGTTTCATAAATCGATGTTAAAGAAAATTTTCGAGACAAAAGAAAATCTGATATAGCTCGCTCGTCTTTCATGTTAATACTGCAGAGGAAAAAAAATGAGGTAAAAAATTAAGAAGTACAGAATCAATTTGCAAATTCATCCGTTTAAAACAGCTTTTCCTAAATGCTGTCTCGCAGCTTCATAGAAATTGTCACGAAGTTGTAGCATTTAAAACTAAATTTGATACCATCCACTTACATTGTGTGCCTGGAAGTCTAAACGTCACATAAAACTTTTTTTTTATTTTATTTTTTACCCTCAAGCCTTTAAATAATAAATTGAAATGAAGTCTGAGATATTGTACGAGTCAACGCCTGCAATGGACACATACACACGTCTATATATATATATATATATATATATATATATATATATATATATATATATATATATATATATATATATATATATATATATATATAAAATTGAAAGTGACTGTTTGTGACTCTTAATCTCTTGAACGGCCAGATCGTAAATTTTTAACGTAGATGCGGTTCTGCCCTTGGAGTGTTTTTATATATTCAGTTTGACGGTAGAACTTAGGGGAGGGGGAGGAGGGAGACAGAAAAAATTAAATGAAACATAATAACTCTTGAACCACCCAACCGATCTTGATCAAATTTTCAATGTAGTTTTGGTTGAGGTTATGGACTAGGATGATTTTTATCATTTCACTTTGACGGAGCAACGTAGGGGAGGAGGAGGAGGGGAAGATATACAAAAATCAATAAATACAAAAATATATTAAAAATCAATAAATATAAATCAATAAATATAAAAATCAATAAATATATGATCGTGAATTAATAACTCTTAAGCCACCCGATCGATCTCAATCAAATTTTCAACATAAATAAGTTTCGGGCCTGGGATGTTTCCTTCATTTCACTTTCACAGTGCAACGAAGGGAAAGGAAGGGGGAAATATATGTAAAAAAAAAAAAAAGTAAAAATAATAGTGACTGTCTTCGTGACTTCATCACGCTTAAACCACCCGACCGATCTTAACCAAATTTTCAACATAGATGAGGTTCAGACCTGAGCTGGTTTTAATCATATCGCTTTAACGGAAGAACTTAGAGGAGGGGGAGGGAAGGGGAGAAATCTATAAAAATAAATAAAACTTAATAACTGTTGAACCATCAGACCGATCTTGATCAAAATTTCAACATAAATTAGGTTCCGGCCTGGACTTTTAAAATATATTTTCACTTTGTCTGTAGAACCTAGGGGGGAGGAGAAGGGGAGATTTATATATAAACATAAATAAAATTTAACTCTTGAACCATCCAACCGATCACGATCAAATTTTCAACATAGATGACGTTCGGATTTTGGATAATTTTTATCATCTAAATTTTAAAGTGCAACGTAGGGGAGGGGAGGGGGATATATATATATATATATATATATATATATATATATATATATATATATATATATATATATATATATATATATATATATGTGTGTGTGTGTGTGTGTGTGTGTGTGTGTGTGTGTGTGTGTGTGTGTGTGTGTAAAAAATAAAAACAAAGTGACTGTCTTTATGACTTCACTCTTGAACCACATGACCCATCTGGATCAAATTTTAACATAGATGTGGTTCGAGCCTGAGATGTTTTCTATCATTTCACTTTGACGGTAAAAATTAGGGGAGGGAAAGGAGGTGGAAATATATAAAAATAAATAAAACTTAATAACTCTTGAACCATCGGACCGATCTCGATCAAATTTTCAACCTATATGAAGTTCGAATATGAGATGCTTTTTGTTATATCACTTTGACGATGTAACTTAAAGGAGAGGAAAGACATTTACAAATGATCGAAAATGATCGATATTAGTGTCAGGTCGCTCAGATGAACAGTGACACTTCTGATGCCATATAAATCCAAATTCAGCCCCGCAAATTGTGGGATTGGAGGGGGATATAAAAAAATTATCGAAAATGACCAATATCAAGGAGCGCTTAGTAATAGTAAAAAGTGACTATATAAAAGTAATTAACTAACTAACTCAATGGCCTATGGAACCCGGAGGTTCAATGCCGCGTTCACAAAAGTTCTCCACTGACTTCTATCCTTAGCTAACTGCATCCAGTTTCTACTTTGTATTACTATATCTGCGAGATCCATTTTAATATTGTCCTCCAATCTGCGCCTAGGTCTTCCTAATGGTCGTTTTCCGATTGGTCTTCCAGTCAAGACTTGGAAAGCGTTTCTACTTTCTCCCATTCTAGCTACATGACCCGCCCACCTAAGCCCCCTAGACTTGACGACCCTAACAATGTTGGGTAAACCATATACATTATGTAGTTCCTCGTTATGAAGTTTCTGCCATTCCCCATTCCCGTTCCTCTTGGGTCCGAATATTCGTCTCAGGATCTTGTTCTCAAATACTTTCAGTCTATGTTTTTCCCTCAGAGTAAGCGACCATGTTTCGCAACCATACAGAACAACAGGCATGATTATCGTTTTATATATTTTAAGCTTCAAATTCCTCGACAGAATTCGCGACGACAAGAGATTTTGAACCGAATAGTAACACGAATTCCCTGCTTTCAGTCGACATTTAATTTCTTCGTGAATATGATTTTCGTATGTTATCATTGATCCTAGATATTTGAACCTATCCACTTTATCAAAAGTATTACTTAATATTTTAACGCATCCATAATTGGCCGTATTACGGTCCCGACGCATTTCCATGTATTTAGTTTTCTCTGCATTTACTTCTAAAATGTAATTAACTAAGCGTTTATGTCCCTGCAAGCGTTTAATAAGATCTCTGCATTTCTTTCTATTGTTCTCCAATCATCCCCTATTAAATTTACATCATCAGCATATGCCATACCCTGGTGAATACCCTTCAACTCTAGGCCCTGGTTGCTATCTTTGATTTTCCTTATAGCGTATTCCAGAACAAAGTTAAATAATAATGGCGACAACGTATCTCCTTCTTTCAGGCCATTCTCGACGTGAAAGCTCGTGGACAAAAATTTTCCTACCCGGACTTTACTTTGGGATTCATTTAAACATATCTTAATTAATCTAATTAGCTTTCTCGGTATTCCAAGTTCTGTAAGAACGTTGTATAATGTTTCTCTCCTAACCGAGTCGTACGCCTTTCTAAAATCAATAAGTAGTTGATGTACCAGGCTACTGTATTCCCACTTTTTTTCGAGTATTTGGCGAATGATAAATATTTGATCGATAGTTGATCGATTTCGTCTCAATCCGCACTGATAATCTCCAATAATTTCATCTGCGTATGGAGTCAATTTTGCTAATAGAATATTTGAAAGTATTTTATAGGATGTTGACAGAAGAGAAATGCCTCGATAATTATTACAGTCAGTGTTGTCGCCTTTCTTGTGAATTGGAACAATGATTGATTCTTTCCACTCTTGTGGCAATTCTTCCTTGTTCCAGATAAGGAGAATGAGTTTGTGTATCTTGTTCCACAATTTTTCGCCTCCAGCTAAAATTAACTCAGCCGGAATTTAATCTACACCCGGAGATTTGTGTTTCTTTAATTTCTTTATAGCGGTTTCTATTTCTATTCGGTTGGGTTCTGGAATATACGGTTCCGCAGTGTGTATCTCCTTTTCTCCACGCACACTAGTTTTTGATTGCGTGTTAAGCAAATTGTCAAAGAAATCCTTCCATCTATTTAAGATGCTATCCGTATCAGTGAGAACTGTACCGTCAGATTTCTTTAATATATAAGCACGAGGTTGATAGCCTTTCTTAAATTCACTGATCCCCTTATACATGTCCCGGGAGTTTTTATTTTTACTATTATCTTCAAGTTCCTTAATTTTAGCTTAAAAAAATCGTGTTTCTTTGTTCTAAAAGTTTTGGAAGTTTCCCGCCTGATATCTGCAAAATTTTGTGTAGTTATTTCATTCAGATTTTGTAGCCAGCGTTATTTTGCCTGTTTTCTATTCTCTGCTAGTTTAATGCATTCCTGGTCGAACCACGGTTTGTTCCTACGTATTTCTGCGTGTCCCAAATTTTCTTTTGCTGAAATTTTAATGCTATCTCTAATTTCAATCCAGGTATCCTCAACACTAGTGCACTCCGAATCTTCTAAAGCTATCTATTCGAAACTTGAATCTGGTATTCCTCTCTTACCTGGCTTTCTTCTAATTTCTTTAAATTGAATCTCTCCGTTTTCGGACATTGAATATTACCTTTATTCAACGATAATCTCTCTCGTATTATCGCTACTACCAGGTAGTGATCAGTGTCACAATCAGCCCCTCTAAACGACCGGACGTCAATTATGCTAGATTGTCTTCTTCTATCTACTAAAACGTGATCAATTTGATTATGTGTTTTTCCGTCTGGTGATGTCCAGGTGTATTTATGAACGTCGCGATGTGGGAATTTTGTACTCTTCACGATTAGGTTTTTGGATGTTGCAAAGTTCACGAGTCTAACACCGTTGTCATTACTTTCCTTATGCAAACTTTCGTTCCCTATAATCGGTTTGAAAATATCCTCTCGTCCTACCTTCGCATTGAAATCCCCTAATAGAATTTTCATATGGTATCGCGGGAGTTGGTCAAATATTCGTTCCACTTCTTCGTAAAAACTGTCTTTTATATCATCACCCTTATCTTCAGTTGGGGCATGTACATTTAAAACAATAATATCACACCACCGTCCCTTAAGAGTAATAAAAGAAAGTCTGTCAGTAACAAATTCAACCCGTTTAATTGCTGGTAGTATTCGTTTGTGAACGAAAAACCCTGTTCCTAACTCGTGATTTTTATTTCCTTCCCCGTAAAAGAACGTAAAATTTCCGGAATTCTCAGATCCATTTCCTTCCCACCTAACTTCCTGAACTCCTACTAGGTTCATCCTGTATTTCTCCAGCTCACTCGTTACAGATTTTAACGCGCCTGCCCTATAAAGACTTCTAATATTCCATGTTCGAAATCTCATGTCCATTTTCTTTTGCTGAGATCGTGCCAAGTTATCAGTCCTTGTCCGAGGCTTTTGTGAATATTTCTGAACAAGTGCTTTTTTCTACAGGATGAGGTTGTTAGCCTTACCCAAACTCCCAAGTTGGAGGACCACTCCTAGTCGGCTGTCCGCGACTGCTTATTCAGTATATTCGCAGCTAACCTCTATATCTAGAGGCCTTCTCCTCGATCCGCAACCTGAGGACGCGCCATGCCGTGGTGACAGGGACCCACGTTACACGATAAAAAAAAGTAATATATTACCAATATCAAGGAGCGCTTAGTAATAGTATATATACGTAAAAGTATGATCACCTACCTAATGTTGTATCTCCACCTTTAGCTCGCAAGATAGAAGCAGTGCGGTTTTTTATGGAGGCGTTAGTAGATAACTGAAGGCATGGCGAACCACATCTCCACACACACAAATAACTTAATTCCTGTAAACTTCGCGAAGGGAGTCAATGAGCTTGGGTCTGATGTTTAATTACATCCCAAAGGTGTTCAATTGAGTTAAAATCGGGTGAGATTGATGGACATTGCAATAATTGAAATTCAGAATTGTGCTCCTTGAACTAATATACGCGTAGTACATCGTAGGACTTGTGACAAGGTACCTTGTCCTGCTGAAAGATGCCATTCCCAGCTAGGTGAGGTGAGGTGATTTTGAGTTTAACGTCCCGTTCAGCAGCGAGGCTATACGAGACCTGGACCTACTGATTAACGTGGAATCCGAACCACATGAGCTCCCGCCGGGATCCTAACCTGGGTCCCCCACGCCAAAGGCGCGTATGCTAACCGCTTAGCCAGGAAGGAGCTCCATTCCCAGCTGGAAATATGGCCTATATGAACAGGTGTACGTGATCAGCAATGAGCTGCCAATAACTAAGAGCTGTCATGATGCCCTTTACACGCACTATTAAGCCCATACGAAGGTTTCTGAAATCATAATGGAGCCGCTATCAGTCTGTCGTAATTCTACTGTGCATGTCTCAAGGATGCTGTTCCCTGGAGGACAACAAATTCTGACCCGGTCAGCAATGAGATGAGTGTAGTATCGTGATTCATCGGACCATACAACATTGCGCTGCTCCTCTGCTGTCCAATGACGATGGCCATGTACCCGTTCTACTCGACGATGCCGTGCGGTTAACATTAGTACATGTGTGAGACGTCGGCTACGAAAGACCGTATCTAACACTGCACTGTGAACTGTGTGTTCACTCGTGCTTTGTCCCCTGTTGATTCTGCCACAGTTTGCGCCATATCTTGTACCCACTCAGACAATCTGCTACGTACGACATCTTAAATGAAGCGTGGACGCCACATATTTTGTACTTTTCTGCTGGATACAACTTTATTCCCCACGTTCGGAAGACACTATCCACGGCAGTCTGCGTGCACTCGACAAGTAGCGCTGTTTCCAAAATGTTCGTTCCCAGTCTTCTGGGTCTAGCCATGAGAATCTGGCCTCTATCAAACTCTGATCTGTCGCCGACCTACCCCATTCTACAAACAATCACTGTCAGCTTCTGGTGAACATTTCTCGTGTATCAAGTGCCTCTGTAAATCTTAAATATATATACCCTCATATGCACGCCTTTTACGGGTAGTCGTCATAATAGAGAAATCTAACAGTCAGTGCGTATAAGACTTCAGGTAAAAATATTCCTGTCGCATAAATTGCAAAAGGAGCGACTTGTATTTAGTTAAAATAAAATTTAGATTAGTGGTGAATAGTTCAATTATTCACTTGTTTCAAGATAGTCATGTCTTTCTGGGACATTATGGGGCTTCCCTTCACACATTTTCCGTTATTTATATGGCGCTGTTTGTCCGAAATGACCGGAGATCTGTGGACTTCAAAACCCAGAAGACTGCACCAATATAATGATTCAATTCATGCAGTTCATGTAATTGTCCTTTTCAGTACAGTCAAGATTTCGATTCGTCATGCTCCCTACTCTTCGGATATGGCGTCGTGAGACTTTTGTCTGTTCGTGAATATCAAAAAGTGCCAGATGGAAACTCTCCTTTGCACCCGAGAGGAAATCGTGCTGCTCTTGTAGGAGGATTTCAAGCCTGTTCCAAGCAGTGGAAAGACCATCAAACTCGGTGCGTTGAAGTAAGAGGGAACTAGTTTGAAGAACATTAGGACAACGAAAATGTCAGGTGAGTGTATTCGTTTTCAGGAACTATGCTTGGATACTTTTCCGACAGACTTCGTATATTTGAATAAGTAAGCATAATCCAGGGTGTATGTATTTCAAGAGTTTACGTCTTCAGAAATTACTTATTGGTTTGCTTTCGAACTAATGGTGTTTCAAATGTAAAACTTCGTACGGATATAACCACTACCGGATCCAGAACGGTCGTTTGTGGGGTAGATGGGAGAGTTCCTGGATGATCGACGAAGGTTTGATTTGATTTTCAAGTTAATGTGTCTTTCAGTATCAAAGGTATGAAACATGGACATACAGCTTAGCATAGGACCCGAACCACAATAAACTCCCGCCGAGAATCCAATCCAGGTCTCCGAGGACAAAAGCGTGTATGCTAACCGCTTAACCACGAAGGAAGTCACGATCAACGAAGGTACTAGAGAACAACCAAACAGAATAAAATGGTGCACTATAGAAATAATAAAACTATGTGTGTGACAGCTTTCGGGAGCGTGGTTCACTCTCTCTATCTTGTGCTGGATCCGCCACTGGATATAAAAAAGTACATTGTTTTGTAATCAATTATATGGGCTGCGACTTTTGAGGTACCATATCCAATGGACATCAGTCGTACATTCTGTCAATACCAGGGTAGTTATACTGGTTTAAACTAAAGATTTTTCGCTTGAAACCAAAGAAAGCATTATTAATACACTAATTGTTTTAAGCAACAATTAATACATTAGATGATGTTATTCTCTTAGTTTTAAGCGATAAAACTTTAAATTTTACCAGCGTGACTTTCCTTAGGAGCCGCCTCTGTCAATACTCAAATGAGATTTGAAATTCTATTAATCATTATTATTATTTTAAATGCTTTTGGTAAGGTAGAATTTTATGTTCTTGGTTCGCAATAAGAAGGTACAAATTCGAATTCAGCTGCCGGTCATCCTGACTTACCTAAGTTTTTTCCGCAATTCTAGGATACAAGTATAGGAATAATATTTTTAAACACGCCCGGACTACTTCTGCTCACTTTCTCTCATTGTTTTAATTATTAATGATTGTTAATGATCCCCACTAGTTGGATGACTAGCGTCCATATTTTATTAGGAGCGGAGACCCGAGATGCAAATATGTCATAACAACCTCGGTGCTCACGAGGGACGGTAAAGAAACCAATCTAGTGTAACTTAAATTCGTTGTGTGTCTTCAAATTTGATAAACGTATACGTAGATAAATTCTATTTTAAAAATCAATTTATTTCTGAAACTTTTTATCGCATTATCAGAGCACGTACTTAGTTTCGCATGATTGAGGGTTCGATTTGCGCAAGAAGCACTGATTTTTCGGTGCTGACACAGCGTCATGGAGCTACTGAGAAACTTCTTGAACAAGATGTGGCCGGCGGTGAGTGAATCTGACCGAACAGCCCTTCGCAGCTTTCTTCTTGTAGTACACGAGCTGCAACCAGCCGTCGTTGCAGAGTCTGCAGGAAGATGAATGTAATTAAAGACTTTCACACACATTGCCCGGATATTTATCCTCTGCTGTTATGTAAACTTTCAAAACAAATATGCTACGCTGGTTACATATAGATAAGGCGTTTTCAGAACAGCTAAAAACGTGTATTCATTTTCGTATACATTTTGATTGGCCCCACAAATCCCCCGAGCAGAAAATCGAAAAATGGCTTTGTACACAATTAGATTTCGTGAAGATCTATCTCTGTTTACAAGTTGGGGACTCTGGTGACTTTTCTATGCGAAAAGCTGATGACAAACACACATTATTATTATTATTATTATTATTATTATTATTATTATTATTATTATTATTATTATTATTATTATTATTATTATTATTATTAAATAGAAATAAGCAAAAAAATGCTTTTCTATCTCAGCAAAAGCCATTTACCTAAGCCAATTTACGAGATAAAAAGTTAGAAGGTTTATCACCGCAGAAACAAAACTGTATTGAATTATATGCTGTACCAAGGCAACCCACTCTGCATTGTTATTATTTAACTTCCTAAGATTCTGCTTTATATTATTCTCCCATAGTCTTCTTGGTCTAGGAGCTTCTTGGTGGCTATAGGTTAGCATCGGCGGAAAACCTGACTTCGATTCCCGGCGGAAGCTAATGTGATTTGTACTCCAAATTAAGCTGTAGGTGCATATTCCACATAGCTTCACTGCTGAAAGGAATGCTAGACTTTAACCATCAAACTAATCAACCTTCTTAATGCACCAAAAGGTCTGTCTCTTGTAGGACTCGATGCGAGTGACTTGTCTCGAAACTTCAGACTCTGTACTTTATACAGTAAAAACAAGTAAACTGATACATGGGAATCATAAAAGCACAAATTTCAGCTTTTATAAATAAAGATACCATCCCAGCATTCACCTGGCAGAATTGACGAAAAGTTATTTGAAAATATCAGTAAGTCAGGATGTTTGGAAGTGGGATTCTAAATAAGTTTTCTCAATTGCAATTTTCAAGCAGCCTCCGTTTTATGCGCCTAATTGCACTATGCATGTTTTACAATAGAAAACTTCATTTTATGTCGGTTCAGTTGCCTTCCACTTCAACCATTCATTTTCTATCAATTTCTGGTTCTATGAAACTGAAGGACACAAAAGAAAATCAATATTTCAATTTCTTATGGTCTATAGCAGAAGTTTTCAAACTTTTTGCAGTTGGGGCTCCCCTCAACCACCAAAATCTGAACTCACCTCCCCTGTCAAAAATGAAATGTGTCAACAACATAAACACATGTCTCCCTAAAAGAAAGACTATCGTATGTGGAACAGGAGTGATACAAAGGCTTACTCCACTACGTATTACTAAAGAAGAAGGGTGTAGACTTATGTATGCTTGTTGCATTATAAATATGTTCCTTTCTATGATCTTTTTTTAAAAGTTCTCGCGTCTTCCCAAGGAGGCGCGCCGCACAGTTTGAAAACCCCTGGTCTATAGCTTATTGGAACAAACGAATGTGACTTGGAACAGAAAATAACGTATAAACGTATATTACTTCCATCTCTAAGCTGAGAGCTCATTTCCGTCTGGGGATGATGTCCTTGGGTATTAGTGAAAAGGGAACAAGATTGAATATGTAAGAACTTTTACTTACATTTAAATCTACAGAATTCGTTTGGTATGTTAATTAGGAAAAACAATCTGAGAATTCAGAATTAGAAAGCATCGCTGAATGTCAAACCTATGAATCTCTGATTACGAAGTAAATGAGATGCTTCTTCATTAATACAATTTGAGAGGCTTACAAACAGGGAACTTATTTACTACCAGGGGTGCACTCGACCCCCGTCCAAGCTTCCTAACTCAACATACATTTTTACACTTTCTTAAGAAAACTATACTTGTGTAACAGGGAAATGATTGATGTAGCATTACATTTTATTTTACACTTTCTCTACAGTATACTCTTTCTCTCATAAAAACAATCAAGATCTATCATTTTTTTTAAATGAAAATATAGCTGGAAGTATTTTACAATTCGTTTCGTTCAATCAAACACGTTTAATACTACATACATGTATTGGACTTCCCACAAAGGATAGACCCCCAACAAAAATTTCTTAGTGCGAACCTGCTTACTACTATGATCGGTGAATAGTGACTTAGTCTTTTGTGCGATAGGTTGATGACTACAGTCCATCTTTGAATACCACGTTGAAGACTAGATTCACGTTTCATATAGCACAGCAAGCTTTAGGTGGGCGTGGCCTTAGAATCAATTTTCGGTACTCGTCCAGTTCTATGAACTTATGATGAAACTAAATACGAAAAAATGTGTTATCTAATGTTTTAGGTTATAATTTCAATGAATGTTCAAATGATATATTTCCGACGAAAGTGGTCTGAATGTTTTTTTTTTTTTTTTTTTTAATTATTCCATATACAAAAATATTAGCTGAATTCGCATATCAATATCTCAACACAGAACACTTGTATCCATTCACACGTTAAACTGTTTAAAGTTCAAAATATCCAATGAAATCGCGTTAGTTAACGCACTTCGGTGCACAAAATGAAAATGAAATGAAATCTTTAAGTTTTACGTCCCACGATTATGCCGGCTAGGCTAAAGGAGACGGCGATGATGAGAAATTAATGAAATGGTGGATTGAAAAAGTGGGAGAAAACCAGAGACCCCAAGAAACCTACGTACAAGGTGTTCACTTAGCACAAAGCTGGGATCGAACCAGGGACCCCATGCACCAGAGGTAAACGATCTATCTCTGAGAAACCGCGGCCCGTCATTTCGGTGCAGTTTGTGTTCTCACTTTCTGGTACTTTTTAGGAGTGAAATTATACTTACACGATAATAGTAAATTTAAAAAGAACTGTTAAGTTTTCCAGATAAATTTTAATATCTTCACAAAGAGAGCGATTAAATTGATAACGTTGTGTGAGGTAAGACGTACCCTGTAACTCATCATAGTTGCAATAGATAGCTGCGTGGTGCAAGAGCAAATCCAATTGTACAAATCATTGAACACACTTTCGTCATCAAACATTAACTTACTTCCGTAAGATTTTACTTTCGGTAGATAACGATGATGAAGCATTCTCTGATCTTTACCAATAAAATCAATACCAGTATAGTGCTCTTCTACAGGCTTTTGTTATTTTGTAATATTGTTATCTTTGAATAACGTCCCTCTGCTAGGTTAACCATATTTTATAATCATCTACATCCATTTTGTCTGGCAACGGATATATTTGCTGCAATATTGAAAAGTTATAAAAGAATCCTGGATATCTCAAAATGTTAATTTGTTTAATACTTTTGGATCAAATTTCTGCAGACACGGTAACACAGTGGTACAGAACCCACCTATAATGCTAGGATCCCTTGTTCGATCCCAGATCGTGAAAGTTTCTGCTAACAGCATCGTGTCCATGAGTTTCCTCCCAAGTATCCTGTTTCCTCGCTTTTCCACCAATTATTTCAGAATGGTTCACTTTCAGTAACAATCCGTAAGTGGTTAGCGTACACGCGTTGGGCGTGAAATACCCGGCTTCGATTCCCGCCGGGAGCTCGTGTGTTTAAATTCCACGTTTGGTAGGCTCCGCGTCTCATATAGCCTCGCTGCTGCAAGGGACGCTAAAGCAAAAATCAAATCAAATCATTACTTATCCTTCTCATTTAGCGTAGACGACATAACCGTGGGACAAAAAACTTTAAAAATTTTTCATTTCATTAAGATGTGATTTCTTTCCGCACATACAGTTTAGGTAATTGAAAACTTAAGTCATGTTTACATACGAATTATTTCAACTTATTAAAGTTGTAACCTGAATTATCAACTAGATATTAGTATTGCTGAAACATGTTAAACGCTTTAAAATTCAAATATATCAAGGGATATACTCGGAAAAGAAAACTTTATCGAACTGTAAAGATAACACGAAAGACCGGTTTTCATAGTAGCACTGATAAAAATAATCAGAACTTACAGAAATGTTCTAATAAAATTAGTTTTGTTTTAAATAAAACTGGTTGACTTACCTCGTCGATTTCGCACAACTGCAATTCTAATTTTCGTGTCGAAACTCGGCGCACCAGTTCATACCTTAATATCGAAAAATTTCGGGTTGAAAAAAAAAGTGTTAAAAAAAAGGGTTAGTAGCGGGTTCGCTGCTCGATGTGATTTCACTCGCGCGCCAACAACTACTGAATTACTCTCGGCAGCGATGGTCTCACACAGCCAACGGAAAGGACAGGGACAGAAGCTCTCTCTGGCTGCTGTGCGCAAGGTGCACAAAACACGAAATCACAGTCTGATGCGATGATCAAAACGTCAGCAAGATACAATTTTCTTTTCTTTATCGTTCTATTTAACTCAGGATAATTTCGGACAGCGACTAAATAAAAGATTCTGTTTCGTGCTAGATAATTTTATATGAAACAATTACTTTCATTTTTCGGTTGTTTATCATATTTTCCTCTTAATAAAATTGTTTATTATACCGTTTTTCACCGTTTAGACTGCATATACAAAGACTCTGGCTCAAGTTTACCTCCAATGTTGCCAGGATAGGAAAGGAAATCATATCAAAATGAACATCTCAGCATGAAATGCGAAAATTAAATACCAGTAAACAGTAACGTATTTACGATTTTGTTTCGGGGAGTGCTTTGCCTGAAAATATGAAAATTATGCAATATATTTCATATACTTTACTATAGTAAGTAAGATTTCGGGG
>NW_027657783.1:0-19715 GCF_964235325.1 Thermobia domestica | reverse complement strand
CATACAGAGAGAAACAATTTTCTGTCTAAGATTGTGGCTTGTGACAAAACCTGATGTCATTTCTTCAATCCAGCAATGCTTTTAGTCTTAGTTCCATTTAATGTTTAATCCATAAAATCTTTAGCCCTCAGGAAGACAGTCCAATGCTTTTAGTCTTAGTTCCATTTAATGTTTAATCCATAAAATCTTTACCCCTCAGTCTTAGGAAAACAGTCCAATGCTTTTAGTCTTAGTTCCATTTAATGTTTATTCCATAAAATCTTTAGCCCTCAGTCTTAGGAAGACAGTCCAATGCTTTTAGTCTTAGTAATACTTCTACATTTTAACTCACTAAAACAACTGTTGTCTATTTTTTCGTGCATTTCATAAAAGCGTGATTTTTGAATGCTTATTCCTGAATATAGGAGGAAGTTGAGCAACAACGTGAAGCTGCCGCCGAGGCAGCAGCTCAAGCAGAGGAGGAGGCTCGGCTTAAGGAAGAAGAGGAGAAAATGAGAGAAGAAGAAGAAAAGGCCAAAGCGGAGGCGGAAGCAGAGGCGAGGAAAGCTCAAAAGGCTGAAGAGGGAGAAGAACTTGACGAGGAGGAAATGGAGGAGGAAGAAGAAGAAGAACAAATGTTAGTCCTTCCTCCGCTCGTGGTTCCCAACGCTCCCAAATCTACATACAAGCCACCTGTGGAAACAGGAAAAGAGGACCCTGGTATGGGAGCCAACAGAAAGGTAAATATTAACAACCTTGTAAATTTCTCTTCTAGAGCTGATTCTTGGAAACTACTTACATGAAACGTAGATATAACGCAACTTTTGAAAGATTAGAAATTAGTATTTGAAGTAGCTCTTTTGTTTATACTAATACTTCATAAAGATGTGAGAATAAATTACTCAATTGTATTTCGAGATTTAACACAATACCAATAAAAATTTGATTCTAATCTATACCTAGATTATACGTAATTAAACATCATTTACTTTTACAATTATAAATCGTACGCGTAGATCGTGAAATTATTACAGATTTTTCTCAACTGGCTCTTCACTAGGAAATATTGAATAATAATACAGGGTGTGTCAAAGCGGACTTTACAACTTTAAAAACTCATATTGATTTATTCCTTTATCTTGCAGACATGGTTTTGATCTCATTTTCTAGCAAAATACATCAAGTTTTGACTCACGTAGTACACTAGTTCAGAAACAAGCCACCGCAAGTGCTAGTGGCAGTTGGAGCAAAGATGGCTGCTTTTACTGGTCCCGAGCGTGCTAGCTGTGTGTTTTGGGTTGAGGAACCAAAGTCTGCGACAACTATACAACGTAATTTTCGTACAAAGTATGGTAAAGATCCTCCCAGTAGGTCTATTATTTATCAGTGGCATAAGTGTTTTATTGAAACTGGATGTTCAGTAAGACACAACAAATCTTTAGGTCGTCCCAGCAGTGGCGTAACTAAAGGCTCGGGGGCCTCCTCGCAGACAGCTTGGAGTGGGGCCCCTTCTCTACGTTCCACTTTACGACTGGGGGTCCCCTTGATGGCTTGGGCCCCCTGCAATGCGGGGTCTGCGGGGCCCTTATTTACGCCACTGCGTCCCAGTACGTCTGAAGACGTTGTAGAGCAAGTGAGGCTTCAGATGGAATGTGTGCCCATCACCAGTGGAAGCCACATTGAACCTCTTTACGCATAAGGTTAAAAAAACTGATGTATTTGACTACAAAATTACACCAAAACCATGTCTGCAAGCTAAATAAATGAATCAATATGAGTTATCAAAGTTGGAAAGTCCTTTTTGATACACCCTGTATTTTCTAGTATGCAAGCTATTGACTAAATGCACATTGTCAATAGATTACATACAAGAAAAGATTCTAACATGAATCTTATTGCAAGGGTAACCATATACGAATAACGAAATAGAATAGCAAATAATCCTGGTAGTATCAGTTAGCAGAATATTATACGTCACCCAATTTAATTTGTTGAATTCTGTATATTTTCCCCTCACTCATATCTTTCGACCAGTACATTCCATGGTCTATGGAGTTGAGACATAAATTGAAAGAATATTTTATTAAAAAGGAAATGAGGTGTAATTATTGACAAAATAATATAGGATATTTATATTTATTTGTTAAAAGATAGGAGAAATATTGTAATATATCTAGTACATAATAAAATTACAACAGAATATTATAATATACAGAAAGATATATATATGCAAAATTAGGCAAGGATATAGCCAAGTATAATCAATATTATAAAATAACAGTATGACAATAAAAATATATTATTGTACAGAATAGAAGATAGAAAAGAAATCTAAATTACTCAAATGAAATTTTAAAAAAAAGATTGAAATTGATCACAGGAAGGTCCCGATTTACCTCAATTTACTTTATCCTTACATATCCTTACATCTTACTTTATCCTTACATCTTTATTATGAACTAATTTTGAGGATATTCATCTTATTTTGTGCAATGAACTGAAAGAAGTGCATTTCGTTTCATTTCTGCATTTTTTTTACATTATAATGCAACTACGTTTGAACCTCACCCGTGTGAACTATTCTGATAACGTATTCTCACATATCTTCCTTACACGTCATGCTAATGCTCCAGCCAATGAGAGTACATGTGCAGACCTAATGAATAAAAATTCTTATGTTATGAGGAGTTTGAGACTTCATTTTACGCCTGGGTTCCAGATCCATGGGCGAGGCTTTATGAGGGAAGTGGAAAGAGCGATACTTTATTCGGAAAGATGGTGGCCTAACTTATAGATCTCCGTTGGGTGTGCTGTTTAATTCTTCTATTTTTTTTTTTTTTTTTTCATTTATTTTGTTAAACCTTTGTGTAAACATGTAGAAAGCTAAGAATATGAATAATATACGTATAGTAAATTGGACCATGTGTGTATTTGATTCAGGATTTTTCCTTTATGCATGTTACGTGCGTAGTTCGTCGTAGTATGTTTTATATATAATTGCTTAATCCATAACTTCTAATATAGTGGTTTATTGCAGTTGTTCGTGATGAAGTTGGAACAAGACTTCGTTTTGTTTGAATCGCTTCACAATTTGCAGGAAAACAGCATTTGCGTAAAGATAGCTTTGTGTGCATTCAGATTGACATTAGCTAAGGTGTCAATACACAGGTGCTGAACGTATTCCAAGTTCGAATCTCGATCTTGGTTATCACGTTGGTTTCTTTACAATCTGTAGTAATCATTATATACACCATACTTCATCCTTATCAGAAGAAAATCGGAAATCCCGATTTCCTATATGAATACACTGTTTAACATACCTGATATTCTAAGGATGATAGTGAAATGTAGTTGTAGGACAGTTAGTGTGTATACGGTTCATTGCATTCGGCAGTACCTGCTTGAAAGTAGTGAAAGACAGAAAGGAGATAGATGATGTTTCCTTCTGTTGAGCAGATCATGGGTGTTCTTTTCTCTTGAGTCTATATTGAATGTTGGAAGTCGGGTCACAGTGTGAAATATCTGTCACACTTATAAAAAGGAACAAGACCCCAGCGAGATACAAGTTAACAGGCATTCATTCATTTTGAAAATCGCTAGTGCGAGCAGCATGCCTCCAGATGTTGCAGGAAAAAGATGTCAGCTGTCGTTAAAGAAACTATAGGTATCCACCTGCTACCCGGATTTCTTTATGTCCTTTCTATGGATATCCGTAGGATTTTTTACAGGAAGGACCAACGTTTGTAGTCTTTTTCTAATGGTTATGGTCTTTTAGCAGATAAAATTCAATGTGTTATGGAAGAAGAGTGTGGAGAAGAGTCGCTGATGTCTGATTTGTGTGGTATTCAGGGCACAGTTTTCAATGAAAAGCATGTTTTTATATTTTGGTGACCACCTAATATCATATAACAGGTACTTTAACAGAAGCCGGAAATATAAAGAGATAAAGAAAATCTTGGAGAAGCAAATTTAGAAAATATTGCTCTTCACTAGAAACTTGATTCAAATTATTAGTTCACTTGAATTGCAGGGAAAGACTACAGCCCATCCTTCTCCTTTCTCCTCCTTTGTAGATGTCCATGGTTTCTTCTATTTTTTTTATAACGAAGTACATTATTATTAAATTTTATGTATTTTCTCGCTTTTTTAGACACATCAAGTATCAATCTTTTTATTTTATTTTTATTTTTTTATTATATATATATATATACTTTTTTGGATCGCATTCTTGTACACTGATGACTGTTTGCCTCACTTGAGATACCTGGTGTGTACATTATGTTGTTTTCTTTTCTGTAAGCTGCACAAACCATGTGTATAATGAAGCTATAGAGATGATTAAACCGGCCAAATAGCAATGAAATAGCATGTTATCCATTAATGATCACGATTCTTAGGAGAATTAATAGGACACTTCTGGATAAAAATGCCAAGAGATACTTCGAGAATTGAAACAAATAATGGAGAAAATCATGCTTAAATTCTTACTATTTTACTTTTATATTCAATTATATTAGTGATACAATACCTGTTACTGGTAGAGATGTATGACATTCTAAACCGCCAGGGTTGGTGTCTTCTGGAGTTTCAAAAAAGCATCACTCCTGTAAAAGGAGGTTGACATATTTCTATATAATATATTTTTTCTGTGTTGCATGTATTTTCCTTTTTTAGAATAATATTTGCTTAATATTATTTTAAAATATATTACATATTATATGATGTATTTCCTTAATTTTAGTGAATAATTTGTTCAATTACCTTTCATATATAGAGAGCATAAGTCAATATTTTACCTATTTATTACTAAAAAATTAAAAGAGTACAAAGAAAAAAAAGTTTTAAAGTATATTTTCATTAAGATAATCAATTTCATGTAAACTTAAAAATTTCCTTTTAATAGTGTAATTACAATATAATTTTTAATCCTGATAAGAAAACAGTATTTACCTTCTCGTATTGAGTTTAATCTAAAAGTAAACTAAAGATCGTCCGTTTTTGGAACAGACATAACAAAAAAGGACTGTGTGAGAAGGTTTTCTTGACTTTGGCACTAATGGAGCTGAATTAGTAAATCTCAGACCCGCATTGGAACGAGAGTAGAACGAAAAACATTTCTGGTCTCCATCGAGGTTGGAATAGATTACCTCCTTGACAGGTAGACGCCTTAGCGACTACGTTACGCCTTTTGAATTTAATCACTGTTTGCAATTTCCGTGTACACTTGTGTTCGAGTGTTTACTCTTAGTGTTGCTTCCTCAATTATTGTTTGTAGTATTATTACAAATATTTACTTCTATTATGCTCTTACATAGGATATCTTTTACATCAGCCATTGATATTTCTCATGGGCCTCATGAACGCATATTTCCATTGAATTCAGTATTCTCAAGGTAGTACAAAAAGCGCAATAAGAAATTTATTTAAGTGTGTCTTTTTACCAATGGCATGAGCATTACTTTTTTTTTTTTTAGAATATTTGAAATAATTGTTCAGAAAATATGGTCTGGAAAATATCATTATGATATGATTTTCGTTATTCATTTGTTTACGTATGTATGGCGTATTGTAGTTGTTTGACTTTGTGATGAACAATTTCCCAACAATATTAGATTATTTTAATCCACTGACATGAAAAAGAAAGAAAGAAAAAAACTAACGTTTTTTTTTTCATTTCTCCATTTAGAGCCAGCGGAAAGTTACAGTGAATAATTAAACTCATACCGTATGCAGAGGCGGTTGGTGAGGGAAGTTACACTGGTAAAAATGCAGTAGGGAACATTTTAATCATACAAAGATCTTGAAATAATCTTGGAAGCAAAAACCATTACAAAAATACCTTATTTCTTCAAATTGCTAGTGGAAAGATAATAAATCGAAACTGGAGTGTTAAAGTGTAAGAAATGTTCTGTGAAACTAGGTTGGTCCCGAATTTCTTTGGGTTCATTCTCTTAAGAGGATACTAAAGAAACAGTTAATGATAAAAATATAGGAGTTCCAGCCTTCATAGATAAGAAACGGTTGCGATCATGATTCCCACGCGATTCGAAATATCAATATAAACTAAAACGAAGAGGAATCACGGGTGCAAAGATAAGCACAGTTGAAGTGAAGAAATTTTAAATTATATGCATGTGGCTTTTTCTCGAGACGCGTCTTATTATCAGTGCCGCAATTTAGGAGCTCAGGACCTCTAGGCACTTTTGCTGTTGACTTCCCCATTAATTACATGTTTCACCACCCCTTCATCCCTAACTTAAAAATCAAACTTATATAATTAAAAAAATAAGAATTGGGAAATATGTTCTGAATTATTTTTGGATTTCTTACGCTATCATTAAACATATTAGAATAGTTTTAAAAAAGTTCATGAAATACTATATTTGCTCTTGTAACTTTTTCACACGAAAAAAAAATTAAAATATTATTTATTTTTTAAATTTTGCGCCCTTCAAAAATTTTGTGCTCTAGGTACGAGCTTAATTGGCTTAATGGAAAATGTGGCACTGCTTATTATATTATGTAATAAACTTAAATAACTGAATTGGTGAGTAAAATTGTGATTTCTATAATTACTCTGTACCACGAAACAAGTTAACTTAACCTGAAGTGTTTTTTTTTTCTTTTTTTAATAAAGTTTGTTAAAATTTCCGAAAGACAATAAAATTTGTTTTCAGGTTTTCTATGTGTGTAATTCGCCTGCTGATGAGTGGGTTGAGTTACCTGATGTCACACCACAAGAAATAACCACAGCTAGGAAAATAAAGAAGTTTTTCACTGGAAACCTGCAGAAAGAAGTAAGTAACCCTATGGATATGAATATGGATAAATATAATATGGATAAACAAAGAAATTACGGTCTCATTTAAATTCTTTAACTTCTTCAGAGTTTATTGAAGGTTTCGAATAAAAGGAAACTGTAATATAGTTTTAGAATAAATCAATAATAATAATAATACATCCTTCTTTTAGTTTCTATTTTCTGTTTGCACGTGTTCCCTACCTATTTGATGAAATGCTTAGCGAAAGTACTTATATTTTTCTATATTTACTAGAATCATTCATTATAAAGGGTTTACTAGAAAGAACGTCAGAACTTTGAAATAGTGTTCTGACAACACTGATTGAATCGGCGAGATAAAACTGAGACAGTTATGTATAGTAATGTGCGGCAAGTTATCATGACTGAATGCACAATTCAACAACGTGCAGAAATTCTTCAAATTTACCATCAAAATGAGTGTTCAATTTGACAGATGTTTCGTGCATTGCAAAGAATATATGGTCAAATGTATTCAACCTATAGAACAATTGATTTACTGATCTAAGTACAATAAAATACGCACACAGTTCACGAAGTGTCCCTCCATTCTCAGAAACCCACTATGTGGTATGTTTTCGTGCCAATCGTGTAATCGGCATTCTTGAGGACAAACCCGGCAATTACATTACTCCAATGGCGAGATATACATGATTATGGTAAAGTATTTTTAACTTGCAAATCACACACAACTTGCAAATCATGATATATATGTTTTCCTCTTCTTTTTCTTCTCTTTTCTTATTTCTTTCTTATTTTTATTTTTCAACAACACGATGTAACTTACAGCACTGCTCGCCAGACCCCTTGGACAAAAAGATATTTCCTCAAATTCCAGGTCTATAGAAATAAGCCAGAAACAATTCACAAAGTGAAAGGAAACACTGAACGCACAATTGCGAATTTATCATGCAATATATATTCAAAATGGGACCTTCAGAATCCTTTTCACTTACCGAAGCAGAGGAATAGATTTGAACGACATTATCTGCAAAGCATAATGCCATTGATTTCTTTTAATAATAATAATAATAATAATAATAATAATAATAATAATAATAATAATAATAATAATAATAATAATAATAATAATAATAATAATTATTATTATTATTATTATTATTATTATTATTATTATTATTATTATTATTATTATTATTATTATTATTATTATTATTATTTATTTATTTATTTATTTATTATGAATGATTGCGACCACAGCCTAAGCCATAATGGTCATATATACAAATATATACAATAGAATATTACAAGAAAAAATACAACAAAACAAAGAAATTAAAATACATGAAATCATGACAATCAAGTAGAGAAAAAGAAAAAAACATTAACACAAGTTGAATTCAATACAAGTTGAATTCAATTACAAAATAAAATTACAAACATATCCTCAATTCAGTAAAGATTCAATTAAGTAGGATATATCACTAAGAATTTACATATGTAGATCATAAAAATAAACAAATTAAAAAAAATTAGTAATAAAACACATGAACAAATATAAACATAAGGATAAAAGAAAAACATAAAAATTCAATAGACAATATACACAAAAAAATGTTAAATTATGTATTTAATTAAATATAACAATCCAAAAACTGTTTTCTTAGCACTAAAAAATTCGAATCGAAGAAATCAATTTTGAGTGACTTTTTGTTTATGTTGTCAACACAAATAAATAATGGCGAACCAACTAAATTGCTATTACACAGTATAGGACGATAAAACCTAGATTTATACAAGGGAACTTTAATAAACAAGTATTCAATTAAGTTCAGTTTCGCATGTATTATAT
The DNA here is from genome assembly GCF_964235325.1 of Thermobia domestica. Classification (NCBI taxonomy): domain Eukaryota; kingdom Metazoa; phylum Arthropoda; class Insecta; order Zygentoma; family Lepismatidae; genus Thermobia; species Thermobia domestica. Next base: position 11,103 of record NW_027657783.1, on the reverse strand, counting down.
CATGAATAAATTTAATAATTAATAATAATAATTAATAATAATAATAATAATAATAATAATAATAATAATAATAATAATAATAATAATAATAATAATAATAATGTTCAAATGTTTAAATGTTTATTAGGGACAAACAGCTACAGCCACAAAGTGCCCCCAAGAAGGATTATACAAATATAGGGCGCTTACATTTAAACAACATAAAATTGAAACATGCAAAAAAAAAAAAAAAAATACGTTCAATGGGTATTACAGATAAAAATACAATGAAAAGCATAATGAGAAAACAAGTAAGCAGAAATATCATCTTATGTACATCTCAAACAAGTACACCCAGTCATGAGACTAAAATAACATATTGATATGAGTATACAGTAGGAAAAAAGTATATAACATATTAAAAGGAACATACATATAGTCAAAGTTACAAATGAACATACATGAAAATCACAAAATAATTTAAGCATGATTTTCAAATCAATTGACACCTTAATTAAAGTACACTCATTCAAAGACAGAAATAAAAATAAGATAAATTTACCAAAGAATACAAAATAAGCATATAGCATGTGAAACTCATAACCAAGATAATAATAATAATAATAAAAAGAAGTGTAGTATCCCAAAAAAGAAAGCAAGGATAAAAGAAAAAAGATGATAGGAAAAGAGAAAGAAAGTTAAAAGAGAGAACAAGAAAACAACCTATTTTTTTTTTTTAATTTTCAAATTTAAAAAAAAAATTAAATGGCACCTTACAAGTTTAAAAAAAAATTATTTGTCCTTTAGAATTTTAATTAATTGTGAACGAATTTTAATAAAATTACTTTGAAAGATATCTATAGCATAGTAATACTTATTGGCTGTATTTATAGTTTTATAAATTGAACTCTTCAGGGTAGGAACATTCGAAACAAAGGGTACAAAATTTCTAACATTGCGATATGGAATTCTTATGGACCAGAGATCATCAATAGAAAAGACACCTTGAAGAATATTATGAAAAAAACTTAAATAAAAAATACACCGCCTATCAGTTAGAGGTAACAAATAAAGGTCTTTAGATATGCAAGACAAACTCTTATCTTTGAAGTTTTTAAACTTCCATCGTAACCAAGCCAAAAAATTGTTTTGAACAGATTCTATAGCATTTACAAAATACTTAGTTTCACAATTCCAAATAACAGTGCAATACTCCAGATGGAGTCGCACATTGCAAATGTACAAAGGCTTACAGGTATTGACATTCGAAAAATTACGGCATAGACATTTTAACATAACTAAGTTCTTCCTAGCCTTAGAAGTTATTACCTGTAAATGCTTATTGAATAATAACTTGTTATCCAAAAGTATTCCTAAATCCTTGACATAGGCTCCAAAATCGATTCTCTGTTTACCGACTGTATAATTATACAAAAGATCAGTTTTCCTTGAAAAAATTATGCCTTTAATTTTGGTAATATTCAAAGGCAAAAAATTGGTTTCAGACCACTTGACCACTAATTCAATATTATCTTGTAAGGTTACTTGATCTTGAAAGGTTTTAATTTCTTTAAAAATTTTTGTCATCGGCATACATCAAATATCTACAATTTAACTTCTCAGGTAGATCATTTACATACAACAAAAACAACAACGGACCAAGATTAGAGCCTTGAGGCACACCAGATGTTATATTATGAATAGAAGACATATAGCCATTATACCTTACTTTGAATTTCCTATTATCTAAGTACGAATCTAGCCACTTTATTATTTGATTCGATAATTTATACTTATACAACTTATTTGTTAATAAGTGATGAGGTAATTTGTCAAAAGCTTTGACAAAATCAAAGTAAATAACATCTGTCTGACCACCCGATCGAATAACAGAAAACAAACTATGTACAAAGCATGCCAAATTTGTAGTAACTGATTTACCACTTATAAACCCATGTTGATTTATATCCAACTGATCACGTACAGCATTATACAAGTAGTTATACATTATTTTTTCAAAAATTTTAGGAATAACATTCATTATAGATATTGGTCTATAATCGTTAATTTTGTCACCTTTAGTCTTAGGTATTGGTGTTACGGCTACAATTTTCCAGGCTTCAGGATAAATGTTTTCATTTAAACTCCAATTAAACATCCAATTAAACAAAGATGCTAACACTGGTGAGATTAGCCCTACCTCAGCTACACCTTTTATTATAAAAACAGGTATTCCATCTATACCTGACGCAGATTTAGTCTTTAAGGATTTAATAGCATCTCTTACATTTCTAGTTGTAATAGGATGTATTTTCGTTTCACAAAAAGTTTCTGATGATGTTAAATAATTATTTGTATTGCTAATATTTGAAAATGTCTGGTAAACTGATGCGAAGTACTCTGGAAACAAATTTGCCAACGACTCGCAGTCGGCAACCAAAGAATCATTTACTACTATTCTAGTTGCAGTCTTGTGATTACCCTTAGATACATATCTCCAAAATTTCTCAGGATTACTTTTTAATTGATTTTCCATTTTAATATAGTGAATACGTTTGTCATCTTTTAACTGAGTCTTAAAAGCCTTGCGGTAGTTAGCAAATAATAAATAGTCTTCGTGTTTTAATGTATTTTTATACTTTTTATGAGCTAAATTCTTTGCTTTTAATAAAGAAACAGATTTTTTGGAGTACCAACACGGATATTTAGATATTCTTGGCCTAGATTTCGGAATATTTGTTTCCATAGCTAATACAATTGCTTTTCAAAATCGACAGCAGCTTCATTTATATCTGGTTTTAACAAGATATTATACCAATCTATATTGGCCAGTTGTTGATATAATGCATAATAATCACCTCTAACAAATTGAAAACGTTCAGAAAACTTATTTATTTTACAACCTTTAGGTAAAAACACAATGATTTCAATCGGATAATGAAAAATGTCAGGATAGACCATGCACTGATTGGTTTTTCTTGACATAGAAGTAGCATTTGTGATAGCAAGATCAAGAGCAGAAACTGAAGGTTCAACACACAGGCTAGTATTTTCCAAAAAAAAAAAAAAAAAAAAAAAAAAAAAAAAAAAAAAAAAAAAAAAACCAGACAATTGCTGAAACTTCAATTTGGAGTAATAAGGTATTTTCAAAATTCACAGGGGAAAAAGTTGGTTGAAAATAAACACACAATATTAAGAGATTCTTTCCAGTATTACATTTTAATTCAATCCACACACATTCACTTATAAGTTCAAGATCAGGCCTGCGATTCGCCATAAAGTTTTTCTTTATTGCTATCAAAGATCCACCACCTCTTTGACATGACTCTTCACTATATAATCTGTCGGCTCTAAAGCATGTATAGGTATCTGGGAAATAATCGTAGTCTCTATGAATATCGGATAACCATGTTTCTGTTACTGCAATTATATCATATTCACAGTCAGAAATTGAAGAGAAAAAATCACTACTTTTAGTTCTAAGTCCACGGACATTTTGATACCAAATTTTAAGGTTTAGGTTCATCATGCTTAGTAGGAGGATTATGATTAGTAACTTCGCCATAATTCCGCAATCTACCATAGAAAGGACCTATGAGAACACCTGTAGGCCACACTTTAGGATCATTAATTCGGGAAAAGTCTAATTCATTCACCTCTATATGAAAGGAAGAGCAAGAATTATGTTTAGTCTTCAATCTGGTACAAACCACTTCTTTCACATTGAGTTCCTTAACAATTCCTTCAACTTCTTCACTAGTAACTAACGGGTTAAGTCTTGTTACAAACAGTGCTTTTCTTCTTGATCTAGATACCAGGTTTGAATTACCTGAGCCACAGCCAACGGTGAGTTTCCTTGGTTCTCTCCGAGAATCTGAAATCGGCAAATTGTTAGCTCTCAGAGCTTGAAATGGTTTATTATTTTTGGATATTACTTGAGACCAGAGTGAAGGTGTGGATTTAGAGGATATTTGCTCATCTTTTCCAGTTTCACTATTACCCGTTAAATATGGGAAATGATTTTGATCATTGATGTTTGGAGTCGGTGTAAAGTCTTGTTCAAAGTCCTGGTTAGAAGTTGAGATCTTACGGGTGTAGACTTGTTCTCCAATTAACAAACTTCTCAACAAAGAGTTTTCTTTCCTCAAACTTACAATTTCATTTTTAAGTTCAAAAAGTTCATGTAAAAGTTCACTCTTGATCTTGTTTACACTAAATTCAAGTAATTTTGATATCATTTCAAAGTCCATAGAAGAACCCTTACAACAAGATAACTGGTCATCTTGTCTCTTTTCATTTTCAGAGACATGTAGTTGCCTACCGCTAGTTGAACTACCACAAACAAAAAAAATTATCTTTTTGAACACAAGCACTACATTTAAATTCACTTAATTGGATAAGTTCCTTTTTACTAATTTGTTCAAAGCAAGCTGAGTGACATTTTCTCTGACAAGTATTACATTTAACAGTTTTCTGCTTTCCATATATACATTGATTACATTGTGGACAATCATCTGCTAGAGGTGCCATTTAATATAAACATAATAACACTAAAAAAAAGGAAAAAAGAAAAAATAAATACAATGAACGCACACACAGACGTACAAAGACTCCAAACGGCCAAAAAGGAATCTATTCAATTAAAAATAAAATCAGCTTCTCGACCTGCCAGAGGATCTAAAATCACTGAAGACCTCACGACCCAACCTATTATTGTGAAGCTTAGGAACAGAGAAGATGAAAAGGTCCCTGCTTAGCCACCATAGAGCCCTGCTGCGAGATACTAATGCACCTCGACTTACTGCTCACGGTGTTTCCAGCCCCACCTCGTGGAGGAAGGGACAGTTGCTCATTGATGATAATTGGCCAGAAGAAAGGAAAAGACCTTAAAAGAAATGAGCAACCACGGGGCCAAAGGCCGAGAAGCGATAATAATAATAATAATAATAATAATAATAATAATAATAATAATAATAATAATAATAATAATAATAATAATAATAATAATAATAATAATAATAATAATAATTTTATTGAAATCTCGAAATTACAGACTTATTTGTCCAATTACAATTTCCATAAAGTAAATAAAAACATACAAATGATGAAAATAAACATAATATAAAATTGAATAAAATTAACGGATGCACAGAAAAAAGGATACAATAATCATATGTAAAACAAATCATATACTTATATAAAAGAAAAAAAGTAGTACTCTCAGCTGCTTATAAAATAAGTATACAAATGCCTTTGAATAACACTGAAATTCTGTTCAAAAATGTCAATAATGTTATGGGGCGTTTACACTTGGTCGATTTAGTCGCACGACTAAATCGACTCGCTGCATTTGCCACTAAATCGAAGCAACTAGGCCGAATCAGATCGATGGATGTGTTCAATTATTTCAACCACAGAAAATAGAATGTCTTTCAATTCAGTTGCCAGTAGATTAGTCGCCTTCGATCAACAAGCGATTAAGTTGAAGTCCCGTTTACACGGTCGATTAAGTTGAAAGTGACGTCAATTCAACTGAATCGAACGCAAATCGACTAAGTGTAAACGCCCCATTAGCAAGATCATTGGCCGTTGATAGAGTTTTATATATGAGTACATCATCGAGCCAGTGAATGGGTCTAAAAATTTTGGGATTTCTTGTATGATAACTAGTTACATGCAAAGTTACCATTGACATTAAATTCAAATTACCATGAAGAATTGAGTGCAACATTTTAATATCAACAATAATCCTTCTATCCGACAACTTCGGCATACCCAATGATAATCTATCTTCATGTAAAGGTATATCTTTATAACACTTGAATTTCCAACATAGCCAAGCGAGAAAAAGATTTTGAATCGTTTCCAAGGTATTTGATATATGACGTGTACTTCTGTTCCATATACTTGAGCAATATTCAAGATGACTTCTGACATTAGGATAATAGAGAATGAGGCAGGTTTTGACAGAATTGAAGTGTTTGGACATGCATTTCAGAATGCCAAGATTTCTTCTCGCTTTAGAAGTTATATCCCCAACGTGTTGATTAAACAGTAATTTACTGTCAAAAACAATGCCTAAATCTCTAATAGTATCTACAGTTCTGATCGGAATATCATTAACATTATAAGTAAAGTAGATTGTATTTGTTTTGTTCGCAAAACTCTTCTAGTAGGTTTTCTTACAATTTAAAGGCAATGTATTATTTTTAGACCAATGTATTTTATTAACATTGTTTTGAATTACCAAGCAACCATCCAAATTTACAATGGTTTTATAGATTTTCAAGTCATCTGCATACATTAAACATTTACAATCTAGATTTTCAGTTATATCATTAATAGATATAAGGAACAAAAGTGGTCCCAGGTTTGATCTTTGTAGAACACCAGAATAAATGTTATAAACATCAGAAAGACTACCTTTATATCTAACAATAAATTTTCTTTAAGACAAATATGATGTTAACAAAGCAATAAATATAATAGAAAGATCATAGGATTTCAACTTATACATTAAAATGTCATGCGGTAACTTATCAAAGGCTTTAGAAAAATCAAAGTAGATTACATCAGTTTGCCCATTACTCTTGAGACTAGGAAGAACATTAGCCATGAAACATGTCAAGTTCGTTGGGGTTGATCTATTTTTCATAAAACCATGTTGATACATAGTAATGTTAGGACAAACATGATTGTATAAATAATTATATATCAATTTATCAAACACTTTAGGTATGATGCTCAATAGATAAATTATCTATAGAGTCAATTAGCTTTTCTCCATCAGTTTTGGGAATAGGGACAACAACAACCGTTTTCCAATGATCAGGGTAAACAGAAGTAAGCAGACTCCAGTTAAACAATGTCAGTTAGGAGCAATGGTGGTCACAATACCTTTCAGTATAAAAACAGATATATCATCTAGACCACAAAAAGAGTTGATATTAAGACTGTGTATGACTTTTATCACTTGCTCAACTGTAAGAATAGGGTAGAAGGATTTATTACCAGCTAAAGTAAGTAGATCAATATATTATGAAGAGAAGGACGCTTTTGATATATAGATTCAAATAGTCGGGCCCATGAATTAGCCAGAGTTTTGCAATCAGATACATAAACATCATTAACAATCAGCCCAGAGGCTTGGTTTATACGGCCTTTATTTTTGTTAACAAATTTCCAAATTTTCTGGGGTGCATGCTTTAAAGTATTCTCCATATTGTATATATAAGCAAGCTTGTCCAACCGTAGTTTATATTTAAATTGTTTACGTATACGAGCAAGACAATGTAATGTTTATTTAGGCCAGCAAACTTAAATCTATTGTGAGCATTTTCTTTGGATTTGATTAATAAAATCAAATTCTTGGAATACCAAGAAGGATATTTCCTAGTTTTAGGTCTCTTTAAAGGTATATTCTTGTCCCTACTGGATTTTATTAAGTTTTCTACAGTAGTAAACAGGAGAATTAAGATCTAAATCCAACAAAATATTAGTCCAATCAGCTTCAGCAAGTTCTCCATATAGGGCTAAGTAATCTCCCATATGAAAAGCATAATGAGAAGCATAATGAGATAGGGTATTGAAAGCAATCAAGTACGACAATACGTTGGACATTCTTAGAAGCGTAAAAATTAAAATTAAATATTACCAAATCTAACCCAGATACATTATGCTTTAAATTAAGATGAAGATCATCCAGAAATGATAACAAAATTTTGGTTTTACATTTAGGGTAATAATAAATACCTGTTAAGAATTGTTTCGTAGCCCAATTCACTGTCGATACATTATAATCACCGATCATTAAAATGTCATACTGTAAAATCTTTGTTTTATCAGAAAAGACCTCAAAAATTTGCTAAATATGTCAGGGTGCAAATTAGGATGAAAATATACACAAAATAATAACAGGGTTTTTCCAACTTTTCTTGGAAATTCTAAACAAACACTTTCCTGAAAAAATTCAAAATAAGTTCGAGTCTCTACTTTAATGTTTTTCCTCACTGCACAGAGAACACCACCACCTCTCTCACATATATGAGGTTCATAAAGTCTATCTGATCTAAAGCAGGAGTAGGTGACGGGAAAGTAATCGTCATTATTATAAGTGTCATTTAAGCAAGTGTCAGTGACAGCAACAACATCATGTTTAAAGTCTGCAACAGAATTATAAAACTGTTGAGTTTTAGTTCGTAATCCACGTACATTTTGATACCATAATTCAATGTTCTCCATGACGAGTCTCTGTGCTTTCATTCAATTCTTCCATATGAATTGTATCAGTTAATTTCTTTAGTTTTCCATAGAACAGACCAACTAAAATATCTTTAAGCCATATTTCTGGAACATTTATAATCAAACTCAGCAACCTCAATGTAAAATGAGGAATAAGAGTCATATTTAATTTTAAGTTTAGTACATTTGACAGATTTGTACATGCTCATTTAATAATTCTTCAATATCCTCAAAGGAAATGGATGGAGTAAATCTTGCAACAAACAAAGCTTTTTTCTTGCATTAGAAACCAACTCTGTTTTAGTATTACCACAGTGAACATTCAATTTACGAGAATTTTTCTTTACTCGCATACCTACACTTGAACTTTGAATTAAATTTACACTATCTTTATTTACAAATTTGTCTCTTATTCTTCTTTGATTTCACGAAATTACTTCAACTCAACTTTCTTCCGAATTATCCTTCCGATTAATAGCACCTGATGCTTGGTTTACACTTTCAAGCGATGGAAAATTATTTTCGTGATCCAGTTCTTTAACCTGACTCCTTTGTTCATTTTCTAATTGCAATTTCATATTAGGTACATGATCGGATATAACTAAATTCTGTTGTAAAAGAGACCTCAACTGAGAGTTTTCTTCTCGTAGGGAAGTTCTCTCAGCTTTAAGAGCTCTCGTTTCAGTCAAAAAAATTGAGTCATTTTGTTTAAAGAATTACCAATTAACCTCTAAAAGGTAGCCAAGCATATTATTATTATTATTATTATTATTATTATTATTATTATTATTATTATTATTATTATTATTATTATTATTATTATTATTATTATTATTAATAATAATAATAATAATAATAATAATAAAATTACTATCATTTTTATCTCATTTTCAACGAACTTAACAAGTTCGTTACTGAATTCTCTATATCTGTGTGTCTGTCCGTCTGTCTGTTAGTTACAATTTTTTTCTGTTTTGAACCCTGCATTCGATAGAGCATCAAAAACTATCTGAGAAAGTCATTACATTTTTCGCGTCACTCTTACTGTTTCCGAGATATTCGCCAAAAATGGCCGATTTCCAGATATTTTTAAGGAGCCATATCTCGGCAACCATAAGTTATAGAGAGATGATATTGGTGTTGATCAATACCTACGAGGATGATAAATATTTTGGTACCAAATAGTAATCGGTGGCCACAATCCAACTAGCTATTAGTTTGGCCAGTGGCCACCAATAATTATCGGGATCAAAATGTTTACCATCCTCTTAGGTATTGATTAACACCAATATCACCTCTCTATGACTTACCGTTCCCGTGATATTGGCCAAAAAATAGTTTCGATTTCGAGAGATTTAAGGAGCCATATCTCGGGAACCGTAAGCCGCAGAGAGATCATTATTGGTGTTGATAAATACCTAAGAGGATGGTGAAAATTTCAGTATCAAATAGTAACTCGTAGCCACTGATCAACTGGCTACTGGCCAACTGGCCACTGTTCCCCAGATATTGCCCAAAAATGTTCGAATTTCGGAAGATTTAAGGAGCCATATTTCGGGAACTGTAAGTCATAGAGAGGTGATATTTTGCGAATTTTTGCGAGAAACAGAACAAGGTGCGGATAAGAAGATTTACTTTTACATCTAGGAACAATGACAGTTATCCTTCCCGCTTCATCTCTCCATTCTTTTTAAGTTCGTTCTGCCAATACTCTTGGAGCATTCTCAACTGGTTAAGTTCTAAGTTAAAAAAAAAACTGTATGTATAACAACAAATAAGCACTAATTATTATTGAAAAAAAATCGTTCAAAGCAATAATTTAATAAGTACTCTGTTTCTACAACTGCGGCATATATAGTCTTGAAATTTTGATCTTTATTAAAGAAAAATAAAATTGTGTTTCAGAATTAGATGAGAACATTCTATATTATAATCAAACAAGATCTCTATATACTTCTTCACAGTACATTATTATGTAAGCATGGAATTTAGAACATAAAACAAATTACTAAAGATTAAACCAATAAATAGTATGGAAAAAATGTTTAAACTTGCAATTGAAACCATGACTTCCATAACCTCACAAGTCCAGCTGAAGAGATATCAAGAAACTCAATAAAAACTGAATATTTGTTGGAAGTGTGAATTTGGAAGTCAGAAATTTTTTTTTCATACTTAGTGACATTTGTTATTCATCAAAGTGTAAGTATATAAAAAAAAAAAAAAAAAAAGTCTGATTTCCAAATTCACATTTCCAACAAATATTCAGTTTTTATTGAATTTCTCAATATCTCTTCAGCTGGACTTGTACGTTTATACTAGTCACGGTTTCAATTAAACAACTTCTGCCTCATAATTGAACGAGTGAGTTGAAAAAGGTACACATTCCAGAAAATAGGCAAGATAAACCGGGATGGTTATATTCATTTTATATGTACCTACACCGCTTGAGAAGAACAAGGAAAGCATTCATTAAATTTATGTCCTCTTTACTGAAGTCTACGGGAACGTATGTGTGAAAAATCGAAGATATTTCTGGAATGTGTTCATATTTCCACCCTTGTTTGAAAGTTGAGGTTTTTGGAATATGTCCCTTTTTCAACTCACCCATTCAATTTTTATTTTAAAATAAGATAGGTTATTCTGTATATATATATATATATATATATATATATATATATATTCGACGAGGAGTGGATTGATACAGGTCACGAATCATGGTTAGTGGAAGATTTTTTTCTTTCCTGGCAAAACATACTCCATTTGTTTCAGAGATGATGATAGACGAAAGCGAGATCGCGCACGGTTTACTAAAACAGACTACAATGGTTTGCTGTTGTTCAGATCCAATGATTGCGGAACCCAAGAGAGCTGTAGAAGTTC
>NW_027657782.1:0-19754 GCF_964235325.1 Thermobia domestica | reverse complement strand
GCATACGATGACCTGTGCTATCCCTTATATCGATTTGTATTTGCTCAAAATTCATTTTTTCCACCGGAACATAATTTGCAGGATTAAAGATTTGTACTGCATGACTTCCAAAAGTATGATTCACAGGATCCATGTTGACAATTCGTAGCAAGGGTACCATTGTATCTCCAACAATGACAGATTCAATAATGTCACAATAGACGTACATTTGTGACGGTAAGCCTAATCGTACATCCGGTGTATATTGTCCCTTTTCCATATCTTTTAAATCACTTTTCGGGTCAAATCCAAGCATTAAACTAACACTTGGTGAGATTTGTACAGAAGTATGGATTTCCTTTTTGGGATGTCTTATGAGGCATATATTATTAGTTGCGTCATGAGATATAAATAAATTGGTTTCTTTATGATGTATATTAATTGCATGAATAAGATCCCGTATATTGTTATAATAGCGTACAGGGATCGTTACAACCTTCCACGGTTCTTGATCATTACTACTTGATGATTTGTAATATATTTTATTGTTTTTACTGTTAATGTTCAGCAAAGAATGTGGATAATGAATCTCTACAATTGCCACATCCCATTTCTGGCGAAACTCTACACGTCGTTGTAATTTCGTAATATATGAAGTCAATGTATTTTCTGGAAAATAATCCATGGAACTATTACTGGGAAGTGTAACGTAAAAATCTTGATCAGGTTCCATTCTTCTTCTTCTTCAATGAAGTTGCAGGGATCCACGAATTGAATGAGGAAGGATATCCTTTCCACTGGACGAGATACTCCTTTCTGCGACCATTTGTTCTTGTACGTAATATTTTATCGATGAGGAACGTCGAAGGGAGCGGCACTGGTTGTAATTCTTCTCTGTAGAAAACACCATCGATAAGTTGATGATTTAAATCCTCTAGTCGATACACTGGTGGGTTTCTTGGTACAATGGCTTTTACTCTGAATATTTCCCAAGTCCAGTTCTCGAGGTAACCCTTGTCAAAGATACGTTTTGTTTTACTTATACGAACAGTATCACCAACAGACAAATCCGTATCTTGTTTTGAACGTTGTAGCTTTTTGTCGTATAAGTTATGCCACAACCTCCAGTAAATTGTCCTGAGAAACGTTTGCAGGTGCCATTTTAATACTGGAATGCAGACTTTCATTGTATGCTTTTACAAGTAAAGGCAATACTTTGATGTAATTGTATGTTTGATATTTGGTAAAGTATTTCCACATACGATGTTTCAATGTCTGATTAAATCTTTCTGCGATGCTGGCTTTAATATCTGGATCCGTTGTTGTAACATGTTGCACGTTGTGTTTCCTGAGAAACTTTTGTACTGTCTTGTTGATAAATTCAGTTCCTTGATCACTACGTAGTACAATTGGTTTCCTGTCCTGGAAAATCATTTCAAATGCATTCACTATATCCTCGGCACTTTTTGATTTTAGTGGTACAGCCCACCCGTACCGACTAAACACATCAATCACTGTAAGAATATAGCGGTAATTGTCATTATAGTTTTGAAGTGATTGTAAATCATTTAAATCACATTCCCATTGATCATCAATATTGTTGACAAGATAAAAATCTCTACGGAAACGACGACGTACAGGACGATGTAACGTGTAGGTAGGTTGTTTGTTTAACCAAAGTTTTATTTTGGCTAGAGGTATAGATTTTCCTGTGGCTTGCCATAATTTCTTTGCAGTAGAAAATGATGCAGGATGTGCTGGATTGTAATAAATGGATTTCAACTTTTTGTTCATGGTTTGTACGTTGACCATTGTGGAATGATACGTTTTCTTTTTGGTCGGACTTCTAAAACATCATCATCGTCTTCTTCTTCTTCTTCTCCGGAAGAAAATAATTCAGGTGCCGGTTTTGGTGGTGCAGATCCTTCAGATGCTGTTGTACTATTATGCTTGACAATATAGTTTAATCTCCGTGGATTACCGATCAATTCTTGAGGTGTGTTTGACGATGCAAGGTAGTTGCAAAACAATTCCCAGCCTTGAGGATTAGAATGTTTCCTCGGTCGAGTCACATCACACATTAAATCTACAATATTGGATCCATGTAGTTTATTATCGTTGATGTACACTGTTCCTTTATGATCCCACGTAATTGCGTCATCTTGTTTTAAACGACGGAATAGTAGTTCGGCTTTCTTACGATACATTTGTGGTATTGCGGCTAAAATTTCTTGTTTCGTGCTATCGTCAACATTCGGGACGTCACCATCAGGTTTCATTGATGTAATTGTAAGTGGTATTGGTTCTTCTTGTTTACGTATCACATAAAGATATTTCTGTAATATTCTATTGTACTGATTCCATTTTTCTTCATCACTTGGATACGATGTATTCAATATAGATTGCATTTCACGATCGAGATTAGATTCTCGATTTTCACTCACACGGGATGATGATGCATGCATTCGTTGAAGCATTTCTGGTGGCACTAAAACCATCTTCTTGCTATGTTCCATGATGTTTATTGTTTAAACAAAATACTGGATAACACACTTCCTACAATAGGTGCAAGTAATGCAGGTAAGAATCCTCCTTGTTGTACGGCTAAATGTTTCTTCTTTTTATCCAATGATTTTGTATTGTCTACGAGATAGCGGAGCGTGTTCTTGTAACGCTTTAATCTTGACTTCTGCGCACTTGTCAGTGGAACATTGCCTTTTAAGACATTATAACAACATTCACAAATACTATGAATTAATGAAGCGTCTGCATTGGCAATAATAGCTTTACGCAATCTTGGTTTAGCTTTGTGCAGAGCACGTAGCAGATCAGCGTGTTTCACTGTAGGAGACATCGTGACAGACTAAGTCATTCTTTTTACATGCACAATAATTTAAACATCTTTTGTTGGTACGTAAACATAATGATGCAAATCGTCGGGAAAAATATTTGTACGAAATCGCATTTCATCGGGTGTATCTTGTTTAAGATCCATCAGTAAATAGCCATGTGGATTTCTTGTTGCGTCTGCATAACTTTCTTGTAGAAACAGTGGATGCTCAGGCATGATTTGATAACTCATATGCTTGATTTGTGACTTGTCACGTGGATTTTTAAACAACACCAAATACGAACAATTTAAACTCATATTTCTATTTGCTTTACTTTGATGAAATACATTTTGTGTTATAAAAATCACACTAATATTTCGATGATGTGATCCTTTTGTGAACATATCAACAATATCACTATTCACTTCTCGCATATGGTCATCAATAATAATCAAATGTGGTCCATCTTGAGGCTGAAAATCTTTCATTCGTGGAAGTCCTTCGTGAAATTCTACTGGAACCGGCATTGTTGCATACACGTCTTGCCATTCTGCATAATACCAGTATATCTTACGAAATTTTGCATTGATCATGGTTGGGAGATGTGACAGTAATCGCTTCACAAAATACGTTTTTCCACACCCACTAGGCCCTGCGAGAATACAGGTAAATGGATGTTTCCACTGTGTATCCATGATGAACACTAACACCTTGTTTCAAAAATGATGCGTATTTAAAGCGAGTACAACAATTTTTGCACTCACTGGTGTGAAAAGGTTAAAACAGTTCATCTGTTTATCGAGTAGTTGAAAACCGTTTATTTGTTAATCGAATAGTTGAAAACCGTTTATTTGTTAATCGAATAGTTAAAAACCGGATAAAGTTTAACGGTTAACCGTGAAAGCTGATCACTGTTTGATTTAAATTCTATTTGAAAATTTTTCGTTTCAAATTTCTTTTGAAATTTTTGTTTCAAAAATTTTGTTGAAAATTTTTTGTTTCAAATTTTTTTCAAATTTTTGTTTGAAATTTTTTTGTTTGTAAATTTATCTTTCAAAATTTTTTGTTTGAAAATGTTTCGTTTCAATTTTTTTTGTTGAAAATTTTTGTTTTGAAATTTTTTTCAAAATTTTGTTTGAAATTTTTTTCGTTTGAAAATTTTTAATTTTTTTGTTGCAAAATTTTTTGTTTAAATTTTTTTTGTTCGAAATTTTTGTTTTGAAATTTTTCGTTTCCAATTTTTTTGTTTAAAATTTTTTTTGTTTCAAACTAAAAAACTTTTTGTTTGAAATTTAAGTTTAAAAAATGTTCGAATTTTTTTGTTTAAAATTTTTTGTTTGAACATTTTTGTTTCGAAATTTTTTCGTTTCAATTTTTGTTTTCATTTTTTTTAGTTTGAAAAGTTGAAAAAAAAAGTTTTAAATGCCAAGAATCTTTCCTAGAGAACATTGACCAGGGACCTCGTCGCGCATCAGAACCAAATCATTGATCACGTGACCGTACTACACCCGAAGGGTACTACCAAATTGAAAGGAGATACCGTCCATACCTTATCAAAGAGGATACATTGAGTCAGTAACCGAACACGTGGTTGTACTTAAAAATTTGAAAATAGGACCACCGAAACATATTGAGGTCCTGTACTATGCTTAAATTGGACAATTTCAGTGGACCCCCATTGCCAAAATTTAAGAAGGGTGCAACAATATACCCATGTCTTATGATAGGATATGGACCCCTTGTAATCATAGGATCTCATCAAAGGGGATAAAATGGACCAAAAACAAACACGTGGTACAACGTTTATATTTTGGCAATTTTTGTACCCCTAAAAGGGAACGATGTAAACCATCCAAATTTATCATGATACATATTGAGGACCTGTACTATAATACCAAATGTTTAAATTGGGCAATTTCCAAAATTTAAGGGGTGGGCCAAGGTACCCCTCCCGGGGTGCACCAATGTACCTATGTCTTATGATAGATAATGAACCCCTATACATGACCATATAACCATATAAGGTAATAGAACCTCATCAAAGGGGGATAAAATGTACCAAATACCAAACACGTGGTTGTACTAAAATTTTGGCAATTTTGTACCCCTAAAAGGGAACGAGGTGGACCACCCAAATTTATAGTGATCTATATTAGTGTTCTATACTATAATACCAAATGTTGAAATTGGGCAATTTCCAAAATTAAAGGGGTGGGCCAAGGTACCCCTCCCGGGGTGCACAAATGTACCTATGTCTTATGATAGGTAATGGACCCCTATACATAACCATATAATCATATAAGGTAATAGGACCTCATCCAAGGAGATAAATTAGGTCGAAAACCAAACACGTGGTACAACGTATTGCTTACGTTTATAGTTTTGGCAATTTTGTACCCCTAGAAGGGAATGAGGTGGACCACCCAAATTTATCATAATACATATTAGGGTCCTATACTATAATACCCAATGTTGAAATTGGTCAATTTCCAAAATTGAAGGGGTGGGCCAAGGTACCCCTCCCAAAAATTTAAAGGGGTGCATTAATATACCCATGTCTTATGATAGGTAATGGACCCCTGTATACGCCCATATAACTATATAGGGTAATAACACCTCATCAAAGGGGATAAATTAGGTCAAAAACCCCCGAAATTTGAATTTTTGGCAATTTTTTACCCATGAAAGGGAACGACATAGACACCCAATACTGATAGAGGTACATACTATGGTCCTAGGCTACCATACCCAATTTTTAGATCTGGCAATTTCCGAAATTTAAGGGGGGTGGTCCTATGTACCCCTGCCAAAATTTAGGGGGTGGGCCAAGGTACCCCTGCCAAAATTTAGAGGGGGTGGTCCTATGTACCCCTAGGTCATTGACCCCGGGCCAAGGTTATTGACCTTTGACCTATGACGTCACAAAAATTTTTGCTGACTCGACGCAATATACGCCGGGGCCTACTACTACTGTTCAGTACGAGGGGTATGTAGAATGTTTTTGGAGCTTGACCTACTTTCAGCCCTTGGGAAGACAAAGCCTACCAGACAGCTTCTGGTGCTCGCGCCTTTGTAGTGATGTGTGGTCAGCGTATCATCTCCCTCCACCGTTAATGCTGAATTTCTAGACAGGAATTTCTTACTTCTTTCAGTTAGCTCCCCAGTTGTCCTCACGACGCTGGGTGCACACCTCACTGCCAACATTATCTGGTGAACACGAACGGCTACGTATCTTTCCTCAGAAAATGCTTGATACTGCTTGATTTGGCTGATCTCACGAGTAGCGGCATACCAATGAAGCTAAATTGTTGGCTTACATGTTTAGTATGGCGAAGTTATTCATAACATACTGTTGGGGGCAAACATGACCGTAGTGGACTTCCCGTCAAGAATAAAAGATACATGTCATCACATTAACCTGCTGTTTCTTAAATTGTTATAATACAGCTATTACTGAAACAGCCTTAAGTATTACATGTCATATGCGTTTGTTTTTTTAAAGGAAAATGTGCGTTACTGTTAGAAGTAAACGTACACTCATGTCCAAAATTATTGTTGCATGCCTATAAATATGTTGTTGTAGGAATATAATTTGATAACAAATTCGCCCGGTATTTCTTATAATGTTAGTATGTGTATAATCGGCAAAGATATGTATGTAGCAAATTTCATGTCAAAAAACAAAACAGTAAATAAGAACAATAAAACGAAAATAAAACTTTCTCGCCCATTTAGCAACATTTTGTTCTACTCATTCTAATTTTCGTATCTATAATTATTTTCCTATGAAATTTACCACAAATATACATTTCCCCATTATACATATAGTATCAGATATTAAAAGTACCCTGCAAAATCATTATCAAATTATATTTTTACAAGAAGACAGTTATAGATATGTGACAATCATTTTAGACATGAGTGTACATCAGCAGATACAATCGTCTGCTTCACAATGTATTTTGTTTTTACAAATAGCTGTTGCACGTGTATAAACAACCCTTCCAGAACCAAAAAAAAAAAAAATTGAAACGAACTACATATATTTTAGCGCAATATTTTTTTTTAAATTTTTCAAAAACTACTCATAATAATTAGTAGTTACGAACTTACTCTCAAACACTTCGTTTTGTTCAGGGCGATGTAATCTGTTGATTAATTGCATAATTAACAAAAGAAACAATCAACTTCGCGTAACAGCCCTTTGTGGACCTAAGCCACTCCAACGCCATCTGTTAGCGAGCGGTTGGAAGTAATTTTTAACTTATTTATGTTGCCTACTCATGAATCTTTGATTTTTGAAATGAAATGAAATCTTTGAGTTTTACGTCCCACGGTTTTGCCGGTTAGGCCGAAGGAGACGGTGATGATGAGTAATGAATGAAATGGTGGAATGAAAAAAGTGGGAGGAAACGGGAGAACCCCGAGGAAACCCACGCACACGCACGATCAACGAGTAAATTCCAGATGTTCTCTATAGGATTTAAATCGGGCGGTTCGGGCGGTGTCTTCAGTGTGAGGATTGTTGTACACGATCCAAAGCCCCACAATTTCCGCAGTATGCTTTGGATTATTGTCTTGCTGGAAGTAGTAATCATTTCTTAATCCCAGACTCTCTACACTCTTAACATTGTTTGCAATGTTCTCCTGTATTGGAACTTGCCCATGATCCCATCTGTGAACACCAGTTTCCCAACGCCTGATGAAGCTGTACAGCCCCATACCATCAGATTGCTGCCTTCTTGTTTCACTGTATAACGAAATACTTTGGATAGTTTAATAATTACCTGTACCTTGGGCAGAAAGTGCTCATACATGTGCACTATACTTAATAGGATGTTAATTTAATATTAACAAAAGAAGAATGTTTTTAATATCTGTAAGAGATATAGATAGTGTTATGTAATTAGTTGCTATGTAATTGTTTATGGATACCGAATCATCATGTCTGTGTGCATGACAGTTTGAATGAAAATACATAAAAGTGTATCAACTAATAAACCATTTGATACCGTTCATCGACTTTATAATTCTTATAGAAAAGGTGAGAATAATAGTATATATAATTATTAAAGATATTTTTACATGCAAACAATTGCTACCACTCGAGATTCATATATCATCGATCGAACCAGGTTGACGACTACCCTTGGTGAGTCGTTATAACTGTAGCTACCGTGTTCGTAGCTTTCCATTCTGTATTTGGTGGCCTCCAAACTGTAACATTTCCATCACTCTTGTATAAGCAGACTTTGCTCTTGTCCGACCAGAGAACGTGATTCCAAAATTCTGTTGGTTTCCCCGCATACTGGTTAGCAAGTTCTAGACGCTTTTTCTGGTTCACACGATTGACATATGGTTTCCTCCTAGGAACACGGGCATTGTAACCAGCAATAGGTAAAACCCATTCAACTGTTCTTGTGTGCATCACAGTACTAGAATATTGTTCAAGGCTTCCTCTAATCTGTCAGATACCGTTACCCTTGGGTTGTGCTTCACCATTGTTATTATTTGCCTCCTGTCTCCGTCTCCAGTAAGTTTAGGAGGAGCGCCACATTTCGGCTTATTCAAAACACTGTTAGTCTGTCTGAAGCGATGAATGATGGAGAACACCGTGATTTTGTTTCTGTTAACTGCACTGACAATTTCGGAGAGGGATTTGTGTTTGTAAAGATTAATTACAACATTCCTTTATTCCACCGTTGTCTCCTTACCTTTATGCCCCATTTCAATTATGAACGCTTACGTGTACACCACAACTGTGAGCTGCTACTGCAAGATACAGTATGAAAACAACGGCTGTGTAGTAAGGGCATAAAGCGTGTATCCAATTATGTGTCTTTCCACTCGTTGGGGTAAGTTCGAAAACTTATGTCGTCCTATAACTGGGACCGCAGACAAATGCAGTATAGATTGTGTACTAAATACCTGCATTAGGATATTCTAAATATAGTTTCGAAGACATACAATGGTAACGTATGTATGTTTACAAATT
This sequence comes from Thermobia domestica, assembly GCF_964235325.1. Lineage (NCBI taxonomy): Eukaryota > Metazoa > Arthropoda > Insecta > Zygentoma > Lepismatidae > Thermobia > Thermobia domestica. The sequence goes on along the minus strand of NW_027657782.1, from coordinate 10,949 downwards.
CAACACTACTAAATAAATATTACTTGTTTATAATACATACAGTGTAAAGTATTATATTGTTCGAATACTTCTGTCGCCTTCTGTATCTTGCCCTTAGATGGCAGCAAACTCCTCCAATGGTCGACATCTAGCAGACGAAATTAAAACTTTTAGTGTGTGATCCTTTTTACTGTCTATCAGAATTTATTTTTACAGTAAAAGTATCAACTGGACCAAAGATTAAGTAAAATAAAAATGTGTTGTTGTCAAATTTTATGTATCCGTACAAAGTTTCTAAGCTCAAGTTAATATGATGGTGCGAGAAATTTAAGTTGCGGGATTTGACTCGAACAAACAAACAAAACAAACGGAAAAGTGGTCTAAATAAGAGCATTCCAGTAAGACTTAACGCAAGAAGTAGTTTAAAATGTCGGCATAGATAGAACTGTAGTTGGTTGGTAACACTGTTTACCATTTTGATTCGTCAAGTTTCATCTTCTCGTTAGGTTTTTTAAGTAAAAACTTTTCTGGCAACGTATGGCGTATCATCTCACAGTCTGAGATATCCTTGTTCTTCCCAATTCTTGGCTTCTATCTTGATTTGGGTTCGGTCCAAGATAAGAACGAACGAAACTTCCCAAGCTTCTCTAACGGATTTTTATGTTCGTAGGTCATAGGCCAGTCTCCAATTCTAATGCTCTCTTCCCATCCCACAGATCTCTGTTCTTCTTTTGCTAGTGGAAGCAGAATATAAAATATTGCGAAATTTCAAAAAGTTCATTGGTTTCTTTTAAATAAAACAAGAACATGAATATAGTTATGGATCTCTTGAACGTCAAGGTCGTAAATACCAGAATAAATTGTATTGTTTCTGTTATAGTCTGGGAGTTGAAAAAAAGTAATTTATTTTTTAAAGCAGTGGTTCTTTAATTTTTTTTTTCATTTCACGGCCCTTCAGGTTTTCGACCGCGCCCAAATACTCCGTCATTTTGTTAAAACTAGTTCATCCACCCGAACCTCCGGGCCGCTGTACACCATACGTTACAGTCGTAGTTAATTATGAACTCTGATTACTACAATTAACAATTTATTATTATTATTTCATTAATTAATTAATTAATTAAACGCTTGCAGGGACATGAGTTTGGAATTAAATACGGAGAAAATTAAATACATGTAAGCATGGGCGGATTAAGGCTTTTGGGACCCTGGAGCCGACTATTTCAAGGGGACCTTATGTTACGAATAATTCCAGCGCTTTTTTTTTTTCTGCCTTCCACAACCTCATAAGCTTATCGAAACACCGAGAACTATACTCTAAAATTATAATGTGCCCCAAGTTTACAATAATTAGTTTAATTACATTTATTATTAACAGTCAAATGCTCATATACAGCAGTGTAACACATAAATGCCAAATACAAGCCAAATGGTCAACAGTCCCTGTAAAAACACTAATAGAGTAACGGAGATTTGGAAAACGTCCTAGATTTGGTCTAAGTAATGACAGAGGTATTTCAAAGGAATTGTCACAAGCTAATAATTTGGTTTGTAATAGAGGCCCAAAATAGCTCACTCCGTCACAAAATACGTATCGTGAAGACGCCAGCGGAAGACGACTTAACTCTAGCAATATTGCAAGCGTAGCGAGAGGGGAAAAAATTAGCATGGGTCTTGAAGCCTATAGTATAATAAGTTGATTGCTATATTTTAGTATTAAAGATAGGGATTTGGGGGAACCCTGGAGCCTGGGCTCCATTGACTCCGCCCTTAATCCGCTTCTACATGGAAGTTCGTCGGGATCGTAATACTACAAATTATGGTTGCGTTAAAGTATCAAATAATACTTTCGGCAAAGTGAATACTTTCAAATATCTAGGATCACTATTAACAGACCAAAATCATATCGACGAAGAAATTAAATGTCGACTAAAAGCAGGGAATTCATGTTATTATTCAGTTCAAAATCTCTTGTCACGAATTGTGTCGAGGAATTTGAAGATTAAAATATATAAAACGATAATTATACTCCTGTTGTTCTATATGGTTGCGAGCAGGGCCGTATATGGTTCTATATGGCCCCCGGGCGCCGAAGTAAGGGGGGCGAAAAATTCGGGAGAAAAAGGAAAAAAGATAGGAAAAATTGCTTGGAATATATGTATGGGGGCGCCGTCGTATACTCTCGCCCCGGGCGCTGATTTTCCACGGCACGGCCCTGGTTGTGAGACATGGTAATTTACTCTGAGGGAAGAATGTAGACTAAAAGTATTTGAGAACAAGATCTTGAGACAAATATACGGACCCAAAAGGAACGGGAATGAGAAATGGCGGAAACATCATAGCGAGAAACTACATAATTTATATCGTTCAACAAACATTGTTAGGGTCATCAAGTCTTTGGGGGCTCAAATAGACAGGTTATATAGCCAGAATGGAAGAAATGAGAAATGTCAAAATTTTAACTGTGTAGGGGCCTATCCAATCGGAAAACGTCCATTAGGATGACCTAGGCACAGATGGGAGGACAATATTAAGATGGATTTCGCAGAAATAGGAATACAAATTTAGAAAATGGATCCAGTTAGCTAAGGATAGAGCTTTTGTGAACGCAACAATTAACCTTCGGGTTGCATAGGCCATAGAATTATAAATATAGAATTATAAATATACCACATTGACTTGACACCTAGTCTTCCGTTTCAGACGCTGCTATTGGCTGAAGGAATTCCACTCTGTTTCGCTAAGGCTCTCTCGCTTAGCAGCTGCTGAACCCTTATTGGCTCAACTCGTGGGTGTGTCGGGGTGTGAGCTTTAGTTCGCATTTTTGCCACGGCTCAAGACATTTTGGCAGCACAATAGTTAGTTAGTATTTTGAGTTTGAGTTAAATAAACTTAACTACGCCGAACTGCATACCATTTATTAATGTCTGAATTTGAATATGTTTTAAGGTTCTTCTTCTGATTTGAAGTAATTAAATAAGAATACAATTTTCAAATTGCATTTAAAATGTCACAATAGTTTTAAATTGGCAAATTGACTGCACAATTTTAACACTTCATAGCACAGGTGAGTCACATATTAGCATCAGACAGGCAGACATATGTATTAGTTTGACTGCTTTTTAGGATTAGTCCCGAGTGATGGTGCCAGTGGGGAGGCAACGAGGGATAGTGGTCTTTGGTGGTTGTCTGCCTCCTACTTTTCCCGCAAGATATATTGTAATTAGGAGTGGGCCAACACTGATTTTGTATGAAAAGGCGGAAATTTCGGTTTTCTCAACAGCTAGATCAATTTTTCACCACCGAAACCGGTTTCTTTCTTTCTTTCTTTTTTTTTTTATCAGATCAGTTTTGGTAACGGTTTTCTTGGCCTTTCAAAAACCAGTTTGTTTATCTAAACTGAAAAAAACGGATTATTGTGCCCACCGCTGCTTGTAATGTAATATAAAACTATCCTTTTTGATACTTAAAAAATACCTCCCCACTCCAAAAATTATCTTCTTCTTCATTTGCCCTCCTCATCCCCCACCCCACCCAAGAAATTAAGGCCGACGTTGCCAATGTCTAGTGTTAAAATTAGATTCATCTTCGCATATTCTCTTGTTCATAGTTCGGTAATATTAAATTACTGAAGATGCGATATTAACGAGATCGTATCGTAGGAGCATGTAATTGTGAATGCTAGCTTTCTTTATAACAAATAATTAACGTACCAAACCTACGAGTTCTCCCTCCTACGAGCGTGACGTTAAAAAAAAAATCCAGTAATAACTAATAGAAGAAAAAAAAAAAAGAAAATCTATTCCGTCATCATCAGAACCACCCACGCTGATGTCAGATATTCTAGTTTTACAATTTACTGCTTCTCACTGCCCGTATAAAATGAACTGAAACTCAAACCGCCAGCATTGATTCTGTTATCGATCCTGCAAGAAACTTGAGAAAGCTACTACATGATCTATTTTCTTTCTTTTTCTTTTCTCTTTCTTGCTTTTCTTCTCTCGTTGCTTCTACGATACGTAAATTTTTGATCATCCTCTCTGGTCGGTCTTGAATAGAAAACGAACGCAATTTCAGAACCGAGGAAACTTAACAATACGATATAAAGTTCGATATAGGTAATCTGAAGATGAGGAACTTCATAGTATCAGAAGTTCCAGCTTCACTGTAGTTTATTTATCCAATTTTTTTTATATATTATTATTATTAGTAGTAGTAGTAGTAGTAGTATGATGCTGTATATAATTAAAGGAGGTCTCTTTTAGGATTTCGACATCATCAGTCTCTCAACACTATATACGGAATCAAATCATAAGATACAATAAATAAGTAAATAAATTAATAAAAATATATTTATACAGTGTACAACAAAAAGGTATGGCAAAATTTCAAGGGTAGATTCCTTATAGGTAGACAAGCGAAAAGGTTCATGTGATCATACGCCGGGAAATGCATCGAGTTATGGCCATTGAGCCGCCTGGACGGTGTTAAACAGTCACATTTTAGTCGCCCATCAATGTAGTTCACTTTAAATCTCAATAACTCAGCCTCTAATTAACCCAGGAAAATAATTTTGGTATCAATGTGTTCCCGAGGGATGAAGCTTTCCGCCGATATGCATTTTGTGTATGTGGGAGATACCACGGTGGCCGGGGAGGATAAAGTACGTGCTTTCTCGGTTTTTGCATCATGAGTTTGATAATGGCATTCCTTCCCCTTGGGGGTACACTGATAAAAATTGGTATATGAAGCGATGAGATAGTCCACTAGATGGTAATAGCTTGTATGTGTACTTGTTGCTTATATTGGGTTGAAGGGGGAGGGCAAATTTGGTTAATTTTTTGAGTCTCAGTTTGAAAATTACATTCATTTTCAGTGTGGCTTCATATAAGACTTCTACGCAACAAATACGCATACAGGGTATTACCATTTAGTGGACTATTTAATCGATTTCGAGTGTCTGCAATTTATCTTGCTGCATCCACTAGTAGCTCTTCAATCTCTCTGTCGGTTCACATTGCTTCAAAATGACTTAAATTTTGTGATCATTTCAACTGTTTCTGAAGTGTCCATTTCTTCTTTTTGAAGCATTTTTCTTACAAGATTGATTCTGAATAGAACTGTATACCAAAGTACGTGACAGCAAATGAACTTGAAACCAATAACATCTCCTAAACACTACTTTCAACAGTTTGCCAAGAGTTTGGCGCAGCGGTGTCGTTTCTAAGAAATCAAAAGTAAGTGCTGTATATACTGTTCCTCCTCCAGTACCACTTTAAAAAGAGTAACCTATATAATATCCAATAACGTTCATTGCCTGGGAAAAGTTAACAAAGAATATGGCCCGCTATAAACAATACCAACTCCTCCTCCACTCTTTCTTCTCATGTCTCCATTTGTCGATACACCCCCCTAGTACTAGGATGATGTAATTGACACTATTTTGGAAGAATATTAACCAAAAGATCAGGAGAAAACACGTTATAAAATTTACTTTTTGAGGTTCATTTTGACGTCCCCTGACTTCGGCGCACTGGCTCTTGGTCCGCACTTGTTCTCTCCAGCTATTTTTTTTTTTTTTTTTTTTTTTTTTTTAGTGCTGACTTGGTCTCCCGGAAATAGGATATTCAAAGTGCTAACTCCTAAATATTCTTTGAAATTCGTCCATCACAGTTGCAAAATGGTATGGCCTAAGGAGTCCCATTTTAACTGCGAACTCTTCTGTTATTTTGCACGTGCTCTTTACTCATGTTCTATATTCATTATACGTAAGTATCTTGAATTATACAGACGTAAGGACGGAATACACTTCTTCTTCAGTGGCCAGCAAATAAGGTCCCGTGGCACTCTTATGCTTTCTCTAGGTCAATGTAAACCATATGGTATTTTCTGTACTTTTTCCATTAGGATTCTAAGTGCAAATAGTGCAACCCGCAGTTCTTTTTGATGACACTCTATATACAATATGCATATTACAATTAAATAACAAGGCAAAAGAAATATAGGTTTACTCTTGTTTTATTGTAGATTTTATCGAAAAAAACTTCTTTAAAAGGTGGGAATTGTTCCTAATTTAATATTGCAAATATTAAAACCCGCAGTTCTTTTTAATGACACTCTCTATATACAATATGCATATTACAACTAAATAACAAGGCAAAAGAAATATAGGTTTACTTTTGTTTTATCGTAGATTTTATCGAAAAAAACTTCTTTAAAAGGTGGGAATTGTTCTTTTTACACGATTTTTTTCTGTAGTGAGGGAAGCTATTGACACTTTTTTTTTTTTCAGTAATGTGTGTATCCCATTAGAACCATATTTCAACCATAAAATAAAAGATTCAAGGTAGAGAATTTTTCTTTTCAGTCAGTTTCCAGTGGAAAGTTTGCTTTTTAGTCTGTTGTGCAGCAGTGAGAGAGAGAGAGAGAGAGAGAGAGAGAGAGAGAGAGAGAGTGTTTCTTCTTTTTACAAAAAATATTCCTGAAATGAAAAAAAAAAGAGACAAAAACCAAAATCAATATGGATACCTTTTCCTCCCTTTCTGTAAATGTGAAACACAAAGAAAGACGAAAAAAGAGCTGTAAATAGTGGACTGGCTGTATACATCGCTAAACTTGTAATAAATCCACATAAATGTCATTTTGCGAGCCATTTGCGGACAACCCTGCTACCGTGAAAAGATTGGGACAAAGGTAAAGAGTCATATACACAGTGAAGCATAATATTTTGTGTGTGTATATATATATATACATGTGTGTGTGTTTATACTTGCTGGGCTTTTTATTTGGCGTCAGCAAATCAGAGGAGAGCCATGTTTACTTACTGTAAACCTGAAAGGCATCTTCTCCACGACTCGTGTCTGCTGAAGTTATAGTCGCCAGTGCTATCTGTGAATGGACTAAGGAGGATAATTTGCTCGTAATTTCTTCATGACGCACTGTAAAACAAAGAATAGACGTCAGAGGATAAAAGAATAAAGAAAAGGAAATGTGTCTTTTGTGTCACAAGCAGCAACTGAGTTTGACCAGGCATAAGCTACAGTATTTAGCTTGCAGCAAACCTCCGGCAAGTGATTTACTTGTTAGTGGACAAGGCTTGTAGGTCCAGGTAGCTAAAACAATATTGTAACGCTGGCGTTAGTAATCCAGTAAATACGTTTGTTTTCTGGTGCGTATTTTTTAAAAATGATATTAATGTCTACAGTTAGTTTAAATTTACTTTTACTGTGGTGTTGGAATTACTTGGTAGTTGTTATGTTATTGTATCCGACCCTAATTATCGAAATAACCATCCATTATCCTTTATTTTTTTCAACCTGTTAGGCAGTGTGGACCATCTGTCCCTTGAGGTAGATATGCATAAAGTAAGGATGGGCATGAATGGTTTATTGAAAAATTGACATATAGATTTTCTTCGAATCGGCTCTGTTTTTTCACCGAAGCCGGTTTCAGTTTTCTCCAGTAGTTTTTTTTTTTTTTTCGAGCATTGAGATAACACACAAAACCCTATATGTCCTCTCGTCAGTAACTTCGAAATTACTCGAATTGACCAATTTCAATTTACATTTTCCTTTTCCTTACCATAGAGAGAGTCGAATTCTTTGTATAATCCTGAGATAAATGTATTTCCGAAATTACTACCAAATGAATATCGAAGATGTAATATATATTCTCTTTCCTGTGGGTAACTTTAAAATATTCCGGAAGTACCTTCCAAAACTTTTGAAACAGTATTTGTCTTAACTTGAATAAATACCTGAAATGTTGTATTATGAACAGGACAATAAGTGATAGATTAATTACATGTTAAATCTTAACCGGTTGATAACACTGCTGTTTATATTTTAGTTACAATACCGGTTGTCTGCACTTATTCGCTGGTCGGGATATGCTTATAGAAGTTGTGTTTTGTGTTGACCTTTAAGTTGCGAAACAACAAATTAAAATACAGGCGATAGATAGATAGATGTAAGGTAAAGAAGGTATGGAAAAACATTACATGAAAAAGTGAATTATATACAAATAAGTGCCTAGGAGCCACACTGGAACGGATAATACAACTTTCGGACCCTTCACTGAATGTGGCGACTCGTCCATATTGCTTGAGGGATCTCTCCCGTACGTAGCCTTGTGTCAAAAGTGCGTATTTCCTGTATGCGTGGTTCCCAATTTAATCTAATCTACCCTAACTAAACTAAACCAAACCCTCTTGGTTGGGAGTTCAATCCCTTGGATTGGTAATTCATTGACTTGAATTGAAAGCTCAGCGCCTCAGATTGAAAGTTTATTGTCTCAAGTTTCATAACTTGGATCCAGAATTTAGTGATTCGAATCCTGAGTTTAGTGGTTCGAACCCAGAGTTTAGTGAGAGTGAGAGTTAATGCCTCGGATTGGGAGTTCAATATGCTTCGATTTGAGAATTCAGTGTCCAAATAGTTGTTACGATTCTACTTGAACGGTAGGACTCGTCCTTCATAACCTTGATGTTGCACAAGGATTAAAACAAAATCTCTGTCGTGTGAGGTTTTCCTCATATGAGTAGTGCTCTGGTCTTTCTACTTCAGTTTTCGATTATTGGGTTGAGAACCAAGAAATTAGAAGTGCAAACGAAGGTGAACTGCGGTGGCTGGTGGTAATTGAGTTGTATTTGCCTGGCAATGGAGGGCTTCCATCTGCTACGAGACCTTAGTTTTTTTAAATTTATGCGTAGATTGTCTTTCCTATCTTATTCGATTTTCTTTGTTACAACGTTGGAAAAAAAAAAGTCCTTGTTAAGCTTTCGGGATCCGAATTAAGATTAGCAAAAGAGTTCACGGGGGAAATTAATCGGATTACAGAGCACGGTTGTGCTTGGGTAAGTGAGCTGTGGCTTTCTTTAATTAGGGCAGATGCGAAGTGTATTCGACACATGGGATCGAAAAAGATGGTTGCTGTTGTAATAAGGGGGAATGGTGGGAAGGAAGAGAGGATGAAGAGCCATCTCTGGAGGCCAAAGAGGATTTTTTTTAAAGTGTCCTTTGAAATAAAGAAGAGAAAACAGACTAGTTGGTATTTCCTAAGCTAGCTAAACCCTTTTCTTAATGGCAAAGAAAGGATAACTAACAGATGAACCGTATAGAGATGATACAAGTGACGCTGTACGATATTTCAATGTTTTGATGATCCATCAAATATCGATATCAAAAAATTTTACTAATCAATATTTTGATATGTTTTGATATTGCGATATTTTGATAGCAATATACGAGGAGAAGTCAGAAAATAAATCTCCCCCCCCCCCGAGAAATTGTAAAGCAATGGAGCAAACAAAACATTGGTTTAATGCGAGAACCATAATTTGTTAATGTACGACGAAGAGCTTGCTGATAAGGTTATTACAGCGCTCGCAAAAGGTTCAGATAAGCGGACCACTATGTGCCTAGCCAGTATGAAGAGAAAACACGTGAGTCAAAGGAAGAAATGTAAGCGGTTATGCGATATGAATGGGCCAATGGGCTGGCATTTTAACATCTGGATTTCTCATTTTAAGAGGCCTCATCCCTGCGAAATTAAAATACCGCTAATTTTACAGTAATTATGTGATATCTTCAAATAGATAAAAGATAATCGAAAAGTGGAACAAGACCTCCCTAGACAATATTATTCTGCTTGAGATACCGTTATCATGACTTATTTATCTGGTTTCGATTTCCAGACATTTAGAAAATCGGCATTTATTTTCACATTTCTAAATAACTGCAAACGGAAAGCTACTAGGTGACTCGTGATAACGGTAGGTCATGCAAAATAACATCGTCTAGGGAGGTCTTGATCCACTTTTCGATTATCTTTTTATCTATTTGAAGATATCAGATAATTACTGTAAAATTAGCGGTATTTTAATTTCGTAGTGATATGGACTCTTAAACGAAATAACGAAACTCCATTCGTCGGTGGCAATGCAAAACCATCGTGCTACTCTCAATAGGGTACCGTCAAATGGGGTGAATAGAAACACATTTTTGGCTGTATGAGAATATAAGTCTGGTAATGTTAAAGATTTCGCGTATCAGATTATTCCAAAAGAAAGGTCTTAATATGCTAATGAATTTCAGTAAACGTCATATTAATTTATCAACTCCACTTTTCTTCACCTTGATTTTTCTTAATGTTTCTATTCACCCCCACCCATGGGGTGAATAGAAACAATTACTTTATTTTCACTATTGTTTCTTTTATACTATTGGAAAGGTAAAAAAGAAATAGCGTATTTGTTGAAACGAACTATTTATTTGATACCTGCAAGATATTAGTTCAATAAGACCAGTATTACATAAGTTACAAACTTATAAAACAATACAATGTACAACATAAACGACCATATAGTTTTGATGATATTTGAATAAGATTTAAACCACTGAAATCATCAGGGAAACTTATCATGAGTTGAGTTGATTTTGAGGTTTACGTCCCGTTCAGCAGCGAGGCTATACGAGACGTGGACCTACTGATTAACGTAGAATCAGAACTACATGAGCTCCCGCCGGGAATCGAACCCGGGTCTCCCACGCCAAAGGCGCGTATGCTAACCGCTTAACCACGAAGGGGCCCGAAAGTTATCATATACTTAAAGCGTGCTGACGAGCTCCTAATAAAACCCAACAGTTTCGTTCTGAAAATTTCATTGTTTATGTGCTCTCTTATAAAACACTCCCACATATGCATCATGTTCCCATTTTCGCACTTGGGTGCTGAATAGTCTCATCGAGTTTTAGCTTCTCATTTTACCACAGCAAAATCACCAGCTTTAGAAAACCATCATCTAGTTCGTGATCGTCTGGAATGTTGTCTTCTGGAGTGTTGTCTTTCTCCTCTTCCGACAATACAAAGGTAGGTTGAGTTGTGATTTGATGAAAATGTATCGTTTTCAGAAAACAAACCAAAACTCTTACCAGAAACATCTATTCGTACTCTCTTCTTCCCTTCTTTAA
>NW_027657781.1:0-19780 GCF_964235325.1 Thermobia domestica | reverse complement strand
CTGGTGTTGTTGATACTTTCAGCGAAAAGCGGAAGTGAGGGAGCATGGGCAGAAAGGAAGAGTTGTGGAAGGGGAAGAGCAAGAAGATCAGGATGAAGTGAAGAGGAAAGGAGAAAACTTTTGCTAATGTACTGGTTGTTGTTTCTCAACAAGTATCTTTTAATAGCAAGTTCGTGAGGAGACATAATCAGAATTAACGTATCTAAACAATAACAGGAGAAAGGCAAGCTCACAAAAAAAAAAAAAAAAAAAAAAACTAACGGACTTCATAATCAATGGTCCATGAATTAGCTAGTATCTGCTGGATGATAGAAGAAAAGAAGAAAGAAAGAAAAAGAAAAAAGCTTTCAACACAAATATATTTATAAAACGTACTGTGATATGCAGGACCGGCTCTACCATACGTGCAATACGTACATTTGCACGGAGCGGCACAATCTTTTATAACTATATTATTCAAAATGAATATTTATTGTTGGAAACATACTTCATGATGTAAGCTGACTTTTTATTTCAATACTACATTCATAAATCATGTTTAGGTCCCATTAGTTTAAGGTCTCCCCCATCACATGGACAGCGCTAATGCAAATAGTCAAACAAATCCCAGCATGAACTGCTTGATTATTGTCAAATACAAGAACTTAATTATCGAACAGTAGCAAACACATGTTCTATTTAGTTAGTTATCACAGTTCTGATATTCTATGGAAATTAGTCTTGTGTTTGTCACAAACAAGTTCCTTATCATTGAAGGTAAAAAAAATAATAAAAAAAACAGTTGTAGAAGGAAAATCAAAAAATAAAGATAGAAGAGCTAGTTGCACTGGAATAGCAAACTGATATATTGAGATTCTGAATTCTATAAAAAGGATTGCCATCTTTCCTCTGGAAGTGTGTTTGCTTTATCTTTCACTAACATAATAGATTATTACTTAACGAAGAAATAAACACGAGATTATATTTGTAGTATTTAGGCCTTTCTGAGTGCGAGTGTTCTTTCCCCTCCTCTTCGTTGGTCTTGATGAGGTAACATACGTAAAATCCTGGCCTTTAAGATTTGTTCTTTCTATAGAAAGGAGAGCAACAAATTATGTCATTGCACCGGGCGGGAAATTGCCTTGGTCCGGCCCTCGTGAAATGTCATTGTCTTGCAAAATTAACTGCATAGGGGACAAGGCGAAAAGAAACAAAAGAATGACTTCATTATAATTGAACTGATTTTTATTTAAAATTTATTTGTTTGTACTTACACCCAATTGTTTATTGTTTCTGTTTATTAAAACTATATATTTTCTGTGTGACTGTTAGGAATGTGTGCGCCATTGTTAGAAGTATATGTGTGTTACTGTTAAAACAAGATTAATAACAATACATACAATATTCCAATTAAGAGTAGTTTTTAATACGAGGTGCAGTCAAAAAGTTCCCGCAATTTTGTTGTAGCTTCTCGCCTTCAATTCAGTTAAATGTGAAGAACACAGCAGTACTTACTTGGCTCATGTGTACTTCAAACATGAGTCATGATTGATGTTCTGTTTACTTTGCTTGTCATTCAATTAAATGGGAGGAACACAGCAGCATTTACTTGGTTCATGATACTTGAAGCATGAATCACAATTGTTGTTGGGTTAACGTTGCTTGCCATTCAATGAAATGGGAAGAACACAGCAGCATTTACTTGGTTCATATATACTTGATGCATGAGTCAACATTGTTGTTGAGTTAACGTTGCCTGCCATTCAATTAAGTGCAAGGAACACAACACCACTTACTTGGTTCATGTGTACTTGAAACATAAGTCATCAGTGATGTTCTGTTAACGTGGCTTGCCATTCAATTAAATAGGAAGAACACAGCAGCTCTTACATGATTCATGTGTATTTGAAGCAAGAGTCAGGATTGTTGTTGTGTTAACGTTGCTTACCATTCAATTCAGTTGGAAGGAAACAGCAACACTTACTTGATACATGTGTACTTGAACCATGAGTCATCATTGTTGTTGGGTTAACGTTGATTGCCATTCAATTAAATGAGAGAAACACAGCAGCATTTACTTGGTTCATATGTACTTGAAGCATGAGTCATGATTCTTGTTGGGTTGACATTGCTTGTCATTCAATTAAATGGGAAGAACACAACAGTACTTACTTGGTTGATGTGTACTTGAAGCATGAGTCATCATTGTTGTAGGGTTAACGTTGCTTGTCATTTAATTAAATGGGAGGAACACAGCTGCATTTAATAGGTTCATGTGTACTTGAAGCATGAGTCATAATTGTTGTTGGGTTAACGTTGATTGCCATTCAATGAAATGGGAAGAACATAGAAGCATTTACTTGGTTCATGTGTACTTGCAGCATGAGTCATAATTCTTATTGGGTTAACGTTGCTTGTCATTCAATTAAATGTGAAGAACACAGAAGCACTTGCTTGGTTCATGTGTACTTGCAGCATGAGTTACCGTTGTTGTTAACATTGCTTGGTATTGAATTAAGTGGGAAGAACACAGCAGCATTTACTTGGTTCATGTGTATTTAAAGCATGAGTCACGATTGTTGTTGGGCTAACGTTTCCCGCCATTCAATTAAGTGGAGGGAACACAGCAACACTTACTTGGTATAAGCATAAGTCTCGTTGTTGTTGGGTTAACGTTGCCTACCATTCAGTTAAGTAGGAATAGTTGGAATGGTTGTTGGTCCTTTTAGGGAAGAATGTAAAAGATAATACGCAAACACAATGCTTTTTTAAATCTGTAATTATTTTGTACGATCATTAATCTATTTAACAGTAATAACTTCTTATACGATTTGTAATAACAAGAGAGCTCCAGGATGTCAATTTGATGTGGATGAATCTAAATGGGACTTATAAACGGCAATATTCTTTTTTTCTGAAATAAAAGTGCGGCTTATACACGCTAATATTTTTCAAAAAACAAAAGTGGAGCTTATAGACTCTAATATTTTTCTGGAATAGAAATCCGCCTTATACAAGCTAATATTTGTCTGAAATAAGCATGGCGTATATATAGGAATATTTCCTTAATTAAAAATACAGTGTATACAGGCGAATGATAAGAATCATCTGGTGGCATAGCAGCATTTACTTAGTACAAGCATGAATCATCGTTGTTGTTGGGTTAACATTGCTTGCCATTCAATTAAATGCAAGTAGTTAATGTAATACAGTTTGTTCTTTTAAGAAGAATCTGTTAACTAAAAGGAAGTTCTGTGTAAGTGTAGAAGTACTATTTACATTATCAGCTGATCTCATGCAAAAAGATTAAAAACGTACGGCTTTTACAAATTAAATATAATTTATCCAATTATTTTTGGAATTACACTTTATTAACATAAAAAGATCTATCGGAGGTTCGAACTAAATTACCAATCTTGTTGTAAGAAGCAGTTATCCTTCATACTTTTGGAACCTTTTGATTTAACTGTGTCACAAAAAAAAAAAAAAGAACATTGTTTTCGTCTCGCGGTTCCAATGAGTCACTTGCAGAGCCGTAGCTAGGAATTTCGGCGCCCGAGCCGAAGTAGAATTTGCCGCCCTCTTATACACTTACCGTACCAACGTTTTCCTTTTCTTTTCTTTTTACTTATAAGACAAGCAGCTTTTGTTGTTATGCTACGCTGAATTTTTAACAAGCTGATTGGACAGACCATTGCAATAGCCAAAAGCGATCATTATATATTCTTTTGCACACAAGAGCTGTTTTCAAGAGACTTATTTTGGACTTTTTATTCAACTAGATAAAATTACCTTTGATTGTATAGAAATCCACTTGGAGAAAAGTTAGAAATTTCAATACATTAGAAACTATGTGCTTTTAAAATGTTCGAGATGAATGACAGTATTAATTTCCAGTAACAATTGTAAACTTTTGGAATTTTTTTCTGTATGTGACCACACAAATAACGTTTTAATTTCATTTCTTTTACGGTAAAAAAATATTTTGTAAAATGTAACGGAAAATCAGAAGGAACCTTCTTTGCAAATTTCTTAATACTGATCGGTGTAGGTGAATAATATGCTTAATGTTTATATTTAAAATCCAAAATACAGTTTGGCTACTATGTTTAAAATTATAGTAATTACTTAATTTCTTAATGAATGAAAGTTCTGAATTTAAGGTTATTTATTATTAATTAACATTAACAGGTAACAATATCACATAACTAGATACGTATGGACAAATATATATACAGGCGCAGATCCAAGGGGAGGGCTATAGGGGCTATAGCCCCCCCTTGACGCTCTGATATACACTGGATAAAATGGGCTTCAATCCTCCTTTACACTGGATAAAGCGGACCTTCTTCTTGGAACGCTGAATAGATATAAAAAAGCATTTCTCGCCCTTTCTTTCTCAAGGTTAATTCACACATAGTGTGCCGTCCCCATTCCGTGTCGTGGTCCACGAAGCTTTTTTTTTTTTCAGACTTTGACATTGAAAATTCATTGGGTTATGTTTTTAATTTACACATGACGTGCCGTTCCCATGCTGTGCCCCGACAGGCCTCCTTGAAGAGAAACCAAGCCCGGTCGTAGCTCATCAGCTGCGATCCTTCGACTTTCTTCGGGGTACACGAAACGACGCGAAGTTTTCTTCCTTGCAGTCCACCTTGAAATGGCATGGCACAGCATACTAAGTGAGAATGGTCGCGGCCATAGCACCGTCGGAGCATGGCAGAGGAACCTTATGGGCAATGTGTGAATCAGCCTTATCGTTTCTGCTCCACATAAATGAAAATTGTAACAGGAAGTGGTAGTAGATTTATACTATTTCCGCTGCAATATAGAAATAGTTGCAGATAGCACATAATTATGCTTGCAGTACTTAATTGAAATCAGAAAACTGCTTCTTCCTATCTATTAGTATTATTTTCACTATTGCACTGCGATTAATATTATAAACTCGACCTCTTCTCTAGTTTTAATAACTAGCCCGCGTCTCGCAAAGACCCCGGATTCGATTTTCGTTGGGAAAACATTGAACTCAAGCTTCATTGCTGACAAAGAACGTAAATATTACAAATCATTCAGTCAAAATACTGATTAATAAATTCACAGTGTTGATTTGTCAAGAAAGATCAACTTTCAAGTGATTAGAGCCGTAGCTGGAGGGGGAACGCCGGGCGGGGCTGGTGGCCCTGGACGCTGATAGCAAGAGGGCGCGGAACGAGCAAGAAGAAAGAAAAAGTGCTGGAAATGAGTAAGCGACGCGGCGCCCTGGAAAATCATTGGCGCCCTATTATAACAAAATACTTTGGTTTGAGTAATATTTACCTGTACCTTGGGCAGAAAGTACTCATACATGTGCACTATACTTAGTAGAATGTTCATTTCATATTAACAAAAGAAGAATGTTTTTAATATATGTAAGTGATTATTATGGGATAGTTGTTGCTATGGACATGTTTTATGGTTACCTAGTCAGTGAGTTTGTGTACTTAACAGTTTTAAGAAAAGGATATTATAAGTTATATCAAATAATAAACCAGTTTAGCACCGTTTATAGACGTTGTCATTTTTATTAAAAAGGTGAGATTAATGGTAGAAAAATATTTAAATATCGAAGCTAATATTTTCATGCCAAAGAAATACTACCACTTCGGATTTTTATCTCAGCAAACGAACCAGGTTTACGACTATCTTTTTGATAAGTCGTTGTAAAAATTTTGGTTTACCTCACCCGGGACTTTGTAAATTCAATTCCCGAAGAAGAGTAAGGTTGAATTTACTTTTATACTACAGTTAATGAATACGAACTTAACCATATTGCGAAGTGGTAAAGTAATCATAAGAAAAATGGACAACGAAACAATGCAGCAGGAATCAAATACTAGTGACAAAGGTGAAACTAGTGTAACACCAGGATTGACATCGGAGGATCGAATCTTGTTAGCTTTACAGCGACAAATGCTGCAGATGTCTACCGAGATAAAGCAGACCATGGAACAGAAGTTCAACGAATCTAACACGACCATGGAACAGAAGTTCAACGAAGCTAACAAACAAAATGAAGAATTAAGTAGACGAATGGAACAGAAGTTTGACGAAGCTAACAAGACCATGGAACAGAAGTTCAACGAATCTAACAAGACCATGGAACAGAAGATAGAACTGAGGTTTGACGAAGCTAACAAGCAATATGAAGAATTAAGTAGACGGATAGAACGGATAGAACAGAAATCAGATGAAACGAAACAAACAATTGTCCAGGTGGTGAACGACATATCCTCACAGTTCGAGGAAAAGTTAAAAAGGATATCCGATGATTGTCAAGAAAAGCACAATCACCAAAACCAAGAAATTAGTGCTGTAAAAAAAGATTTAGAAGTAATAGAATCTTCCATTAAACAGCAAAAGATCCAGGTCAGCAACAATTCTAATAACATACGTGTAAATACACAGTTGTTAGCTACTATTCAGGAAGAGATTAGAACGTTACAGGCTAAAGACAACATTTACCGTAATAACTTGGGTAGTGATCGCTTTGAGTTGCCCCACTCACCAGAGATGAACTCGCCTTCGCCGGGGTCTGATGAGGATATTATACTAGAAGAAAGTTGTCCGAAGAGTACTGATGAGCGAAACGTAGATGGTGCGACGACACAGCACGTCATGGATAGGAACTATCACTCAACAAGAACAAGGAATGAGAAAAAGAAGGTAAAATTAAGTGTTAAAATGAGTGAAATTCGAGCTATGAGCAAATTCAGTGGTAAGTGTAATGAGAATGCTACTTCTTTCTTAGAGAAATTCCAAGACGAATGCAATATAATGTGTATCGATCGATCACAATATATGAAATTAATACCCCATGTATTACTCCCACCTTGTTCCTTATGGTTTAAAGCAATACGTGATCACATTAGTACATATGAGGAATTCAAAGCGGCATTGCTCGCAAATTATGAAAATGACTTTTTGCTGGCAAATAGAGATGCCACCCTTAGAAATCAACACTTCAATCCTCGATTGCATAAATCTGTTGTAGAGTTTGTTGTAAATGTCTACAACGAATTAAAGGTCGTTAATCCTTTGCAATCGGAATCGAGAATAATAGCATCGATTCGAAATTTGCTTCCATTTAAATTGCAACAGATCTTATTTTCCACACAGTGTATGAGTTTCAGCCATTTATTGATGCTTGTCCAATGCTACGAAACTCAATACCATGCCATGAATCCACAATCAGGAATGGGTAAAAATAAGAATAATTCAGATCATTTGGTGCCAGTTCGGAATTTAGATATCCGAAGTGTGAATGATATGAAACCTAACCTAAGCCGAGTATACTCTAGTAATCAAAATGAGCAAAATAGACAAGGTTATGTAGGGAATCCGCCTAACCTAATTAATCGTAGCAATTCATATGTTAGACCATATAGTCAAAATAGGTTTAAAAATAGACGTAATGTATGGCGAAATTCCAGAAATGCAGCGAACTACGTGGATAGACGTAATTGGAGATCAAGAGATGGCACTTCATATCAAAATCAAAATCACGATGAAAGACATGTACAACATAATGTAGAACCTAATCATGATTGTGCGGTACAATGCACTTTATTAGATTCATATGCAAGTACGAATGTAACATGATTACCGTCAATGAAATTAGGTTAAACCAATATTAGTTATAGATTCTTGTGAATTTTCATTTTAAAGTTTATGTGTTAATATCAATAATGAAAACGATTCTTAAAAATACTTGAAATGCTTAAATAGAGTTTTAAGTAGACTGGAAAATTGATTTTCAAATGATTTTTATTCTTTCTTGTTCATGTGAAGAATCATAATTCGATTCATAAATGATTAAAAGCAAAGATTATTTATATTAGATTGATTTGTGTTGAAAACTTAATTGTCAAAGATTATGTTAAGAATAAGATCCATTCTATAAAACTAATTATTCAACGACTACCTTGAATGAAATTCTTCTTTATTATAACATCTTAGTGCTACGATGTATACCTTTAAATGTAACATCTAACTTATTTATTATATAATGCGCTCTGACTATTTATAACCCACGTTTGTCCTTTACGATTTTTGAAATCGCACCCGTCGACGACTAATTAAATGAGCGACGATATTTTTAATAAGAAAATGTAATAATAATATAATGGATAATAATGAAATAAATATAATTAATGTAATTAAAGATAAATATTGATGAAATGTAAGATTTGTTTAATGTATATGTGAAATGTAATGAATAGATATACAAGGTGCGATCAAAATATGATGGACATATGTAATGTGATAACACTAATGTAAACGGACCAGTGGTTCTTGAAGATAAAAGCCAAGCCAACTCATGACTTTTATATTCAGTCCCTTTGTCGAGCGACATTTTTATATAACAAAATACTTTGGTTTGAGTAATATTTACCTGTACCTTGGGCAGAAAGTACTCATACATGTGCACTATACTTAGTAGAATGTTCATTTCATATTAACAAAAGAAGAATGTTTTTAATATATGTAAGTGATTATTATGGGATAGTTGTTGCTATGGACATGTTTTATGGTTACCTAGTCAGTGAGTTTGTGTACTTAACAGTTTTAAGAAAAGGATATTATAAGTTATATCAAATAATAAACCAGTTTAGCACCGTTTATAGACGTTGTCATTTTTATTAAAAAGGTGAGATTAATGGTATTTAAATATCGAAGCTAATATTTTCATGCCAAAGAAATACTACCACTTCGGATTTTTATCTCAGCAAACGAACCAGGTTTACGACTATCTTTTTGATAAGTCGTTGTACTATTGAATCAATATTGTTGTCGATTTGCAAAGAAATAGATTTGTTAAAAATTTTCTGGCTCTCTACGCTCGCAACCCAAACGTTTCAATGAGTCACAACAAGTTTCTCCTTATACTTAAAGAAAGTTATTATATATGGTTTTTAAATGACGATGTGATATGCAAGCTGCTGAGTTGACTGATAGTGTACGTAGGAGCGTTTTGAAAATCAGAAACAGTCAAAACCTGAAATACGTGTTCGGCTTTTGATGGTGATGAGTTTCTTAGTTAATCCCGCTTTTCTACCCAATCGGATTAATCACGGCGCGATGGTGAAAATGAAGGTATGAAAATGAGAGAAGTTAGAGACACATGCAAGCTGGTATTTGTGCGGGAATATTAAAAATGAAGGTAAATAAGGAGAACAACATTTTCCAACTTGAAGCAGTTATAGAATAGGGGCTTAAGGGGTCAGAACTTAACTCAACTAATTTCGTCTTTTTCAAAGACTGATCACTACCAGCGATTGTTTTATTCCATTGACATATGAAATGCTTCTAATCTGAAGGAATTTATTGGGATCATTTCTCCATCAACTACTTGTATCTATAGGTCCAGGATATATATATATATCCTGGACCTATAGATACAAGTCCAATAACTTTCTTTAAGTATAAGGAGAAACTTGTTGTGACTCATTGAAACGTTTGGGTTGCGAGCGTAGCGAGCCAGAAAATTTTTAACAAATCTATTTCTTTGCAAATCGACAACAATATTGATTCAATAGGGCGCCAATGATTTTCCAGGGCGCCGCGTCGCTTACTCATTTCCAGCACTTTTTCTTTCTTCTTGCTCGTTCCGCGCCCTCTTGCTATCAGCGTCCAGGGCCACCAGCCCCGCCCGGCGTTCCCCCTCCAGCTACGGCTCTAATCACTTGAAAGTTGATCTTTCTTGACAAATCAACACTGTGAATTTATTAATCAGTATTTTGACTGAATGATTTGTAATATTTACGTTCTTTGTCAGCAATGAAGCTTGAGTTCAATGTTTTCCCAACGAAAATCGAATCCGGGGTCTTTGCGAGACGCGGGCTAGTTATTAAAACTAGAGAAGAGGTCGAGTTTATAATATTAATCGCAGTGCAATAGTGAAAATAATACTAATAGATAGGAAGAAGCAGTTTTCTGATTTCAATTAAGTACTGCAAGCATAATTATGTGCTATCTGCAACTATTTCTATATTGCAGCGGAAATAGTATAAATCTACTACCACTTCCTGTTACAATTTTCATTTATGTGGAGCAGAAACGATAAGGCTGATTCACACATTGCCCATAAGGTTCCTCTGCCATGCTCCGACGGTGCTATGGCCGCGACCATTCTCACTTAGTATGCTGTGCCATGCCATTTCAAGGTGGACTGCAAGGAAGAAAACTTCGCGTCGTTTCGTGTACCCCGAAGAAAGTCGAAGGATCGCAGCTGATGAGCTACGACCGGGCTTGGTTTCTCTTCAAGGAGGCCTGTCGGGGCACAGCATGGGAACGGCACGTCATGTGTAAATTAAAAACATAACCCAATGAATTTTCAATGTCAAAGTCTGAAAAAAAAAAAAGCTTCGTGGACCACGACACGGAATGGGGACGGCACACTATGTGTGAATTAACCTTGAGAAAGAAAGGGCGAGAAATGCTTTTTTATATCTATTCAGCGTTCCAAGAAGAAGGCCCATTTGATCTGTATATTTCTACTCAATCCGGAAGCTTATGGAGCTTCATTATGGCTAAGCGGTTAGCGTATGCACCTTTGGCGTGGGAGACCCGGGTTCGATTCCCGGCGGGAGCTCATGTGATTCGGATTTCACGTTAATCAGTAGGTCCACGTCTCATATAACCCTGCTGCTGAAAGGGACGCTAAACTAAAATCAACTCAACTCAACTCAATCTGGAAGCGGTGGTAATCTGTGGTTTCCGATTTCAACACTGATAATTACAGTGAAAGTATACTAATAGATACCAAGAGGCAGTGTTTGTTGTGAACTTAATATCACATGA
The DNA here is from genome assembly GCF_964235325.1 of Thermobia domestica. NCBI lineage: Eukaryota > Metazoa > Arthropoda > Insecta > Zygentoma > Lepismatidae > Thermobia > Thermobia domestica. The sequence goes on along the minus strand of NW_027657781.1, from coordinate 8,959 downwards.
GTAGGTTTCATGTCGGACGTTATTTTCCTATTTCAACCGGGCATCTACTACTTCCGGTTCGCATAATTTAGAACTCTACCGTAGATTCACAATGTAAAACGAAAATAACCTATTATTATTATTATTATTATTATTATTATTATTATTATTATTATTATTATTATTATTATTATTATTATTATTATTATTATTATTATCCAGTAGATACTTGGTGTTTAATAAACTCTTTGTTTTGTGTTTCAGTGGCAGAAGCAAGTGGCCGATATCCTTCCAACTTCTTTGCAGGGAATTACTTTTGGATGGGGTCCAGAGCTTTGTGTCTATCTCTTTCGGATGAGGCATTAGATCCTAATGGCACTTTCCCTTATCAGCTGCATTACCACGTTGTTACAATACAGTTCAACTTGACACTGAATGAATTCAAAGAGGTAAGCACAGTTTATAATATAAGTTTTGTAAATTTGTTTCATTTACCAAGATAGGAGTAAGAAATTTCATACATTGCAATGTAGAATATAGAACTCATTATACATAGCACGCCATTAGGAAGCGAAACTAGTTCTGTATAAAGTAAATGAGTAACAAGTGGTATCAACTTATCAAAGAACCTCCTTTGTCCATACAGACCTTCACACTTGGCTTCTGGATTTACTGGATTGTATTCATGATTCTATAGTGACTGCTTTCTTGATTGTAGTAGAAACATCGTCATAAAAACAATCCTTCAGCAGTGGTTTTAGTTTGAGGAAGAGAAAATAATCATATGAGGGCAAGTCTAGGGAGTACGCGGAATGTGGTAACACAGAAAACTAAAGCTTTTTGGGTCCAGAGACATAAATACAATTACTGCGTTGCGTGTTGTGGGTGGGACACAAAACGTGCAGATATAAGGTAAATGTAATCCTTGGCGAAAAACACCAAATTTATATAACGACACTTTTTTGAAATAAATTTATGCGATGGAGCACCAATATATATACCGTCGTTACTCAACGGTACTCAGTTTTTAATTTCATATTTCATACAAGCAAGGCTACGAAAACCACCATAAAACATTTTACACATTGCATTTTAAATATTACCTTTTATTATGGCACATCACAAATAAAATAAATTCACTCCTTAAATTGGGCATGTAGTTTTACATAAGATGGATCCGGAAATTACAACGAATCTCTATTATAACAAAACAGCAACGTATATCAACTCCAAAGAAATTACATCTACATCAAGGATGTCTACAAGGACTAGCTCAGGAGAGTAATGCTCCCGGAAGTAGAAACGAGAAACACAGTTCTGATTGGTTGGCATTATCCACTTCTTGCCACGTTGCTTTAAAATAGCAGAAATCAAACGCTTCCTGTTGTCGGTCTTGGTGGCCGATTGGGCTAGTGCTAGTAATGAAAGTCTCTTTTGGCGTGAGTTCAAACCCGGCCCGAGGAAAGTTTTTTTAAAACATTTTTTTTACATTTTTATAACACTTATTAATTAAAATAATATGAAAATAATACTTAAAAAAGTTATTTATTTACTTTTGTGCAGATAAGTAATTGTAGTACTTATGCCCTTGTACTCCATGATATAGGGCTCGTTTTGTTCCCCTTGTACTTCATGATATAAATTTTGTGACCAACTTAAAACAACTGGCTAGGATAGCGCGTAAAACAGCTGGCTAGAGTAGCGCGCGGAAAAACGTACTTCCGGGAGTATTACTCTCCCGACCGGTCGTTGTCTACATATCCTTTTTTCATATACTTCTTCCTTTTCTTGAATAGCTTGTGCATAATTAAAAAGTATGTTCTGGCCACAAATACAAATAAAGGTTGATATACAAGTATCGTTATACAGATAGCTTCAATTTCTTTAAATCCTTCGTTATTATTTTGTGAGCAGTTTCCTTACCCACCGTCATGACATAATATTACCTTGAGTTTTCTGTTTCGGTCATTCAAAATGATATTCCGAACTTTGTCAATCATTTCAGTTATACTGACAGACCTGGTTGGATCCAGGCGCTCGTCATCTTCCTTGACTTCCTACATCTCTTATGCCTTTCAAGAGGGAGTTGTCCCCACAAACCTTTCTCTGCATCTCAAATGTTTTTATTATAGTTTTCTCTAAGCACGGGCAGACCTTCATTATTCAATCCATTAGCACCATAGTGACTGCGAGAACTCGTGAAGCTTAGGTTTTACACCAATCATAGAAATGTTTTACTTTACTTCTGATAGGATCGGGAGATGTTAGTACCATTCGTGGACCCAACTTCCTAACACACACACACACACACACACACACACACACACACACACACATATATATATATATATATATATATATATATATATATATATATATATATATATATATATATATATATATATATATATATATATATATATATATAAACGTTAAATATCAGAAGTTCACCAACAAGGTTGCCAAACTTTAAGATATAATGAATGAGAGAAAAAGGAGAAAAACCCTACACAGCAATAACATTACTATAAGTAACTATAAATAATGGTAACAATTATTCGACAATTAGGATAACAATAATAACAACGAAAATATGATATAAAACAGTATAAACACAATTAATTAAATAAAACTTAACTGCAATCTGACAACACTGTACTCTGAGGACACTATTTCCGGATAACACGAGAGACGACACTGGCCAAATTTCATGGATAGGGGTTGACAATAGGGACACATTCTCGGGTACATTGTGTGGTGAAGTCGGTAGATCTACATCAAGATTCACAACTCTTTGCGATCACAATAACCTATGTTTGCTCCCGTTACGCGTCACACAGACGACGACCAATCTGAAATTTTCCAAGGTCACACGAAAGATTCACCATTATGAAAAGCGAAAAACATTAACTTCCAGCAAAATAAATTCTGTCTCGTTTCCTAATTGCCACACTGTGTAAATTCAGGGGAAATTACTTCCGTACTGAGGGCTAACCTTCCATGTAATAAATCAAGGAAATATGGTAATCCATCTTTAACCATGAAAGTATATCTTAAACACCGCCCGCTCCATCCTGTATAGAGAGCGAGCGAGAGGAGAGACTCCAGCGGGAGGTGATCTTAAATATTGCGACAATAACTGCTCCTGTCATTATGAAAGATTCTTGAATGGGGTGGAACTTTATTGCCCCAGAAATTAATATTACTGCCAAGGAGGAGCCTGCACAACAATAACTTTTCTCACAGGATAATAATACAGTCAAATGTATCTCTAACAAATGGCAGTATAACGAAACATTCAGAATTGCAAAATTACTTTTAAACTCCTTCCGTTCTCCACTATTCAATGTGAGAATATATTGTGTTGTTATTGATGCATGATTGTTTCGCAACATTGCACATTGAATAAAATTGCGTTACTACACTTGATATCCAATTCAGTTTACTTTACAACCCTCCGTTTCCTCTGATACACCACAAAGTACATTTTCAAATGATGTAATGGTTCGAAGGTTGGTATTTTATTCGCTCATTCACTTTTATGTCGTATCTCCTACAATACTAGTCGTACTATAACACAATTTTGTATATTTACATGATATGTATTATACGAGGTGCTACCCAAAATATCCAAGATTTTTTTTTTACCGGGTAAACCAGTAGCAGTACGACATTCAGCCGCTAGATGTCTCGAGATACATGTATTACCTACTGCACATTCGTCAGTTGTGTTATTTTTGGCGCATTCAGTTATGACTTGTAGTTGGGCGTGCCAGGACGTGTTACAGTGTTTCTGCGATTTGTCAAATGGCTGACGTTAAGGAGCAACGGATTTGCATCAACTTCTGTGTTAAGTTGAAGAAAACTGTCGCCATCGCATGCTGAAAGAGGCATTTGGTGAGAGTGCACTGAGTCAAGCAAGAACATTTGAGTGGTTCAAGCTTTTCTAAGAAGACCACAAATCTGTGAAAGATGACAAACATTCTGGTCGACCGTCAACATGCACAACACCAGAAATGATCCTGAAAGTGCGTGATGTGATTCGCGAAGTGTGTGACAGAAGGCAGACAATTCACGATGTTTGCAACAGATTTCGACGGTAGTACGGTACATAACGAGTTCTGTCCGATGAACTGAACGTGAGACATATTGCAGAGAAGTTTGTCCTTCGCTTTCTCAACACCGACAAAAAAACTTCAGGATTCAGAAATACACTGAGCTGCAATAGAGTTTGAAAGTGTCCAAACTTCTTATACAGAGTCATTACAGGTGTATGATTATGACCCGAAAACGAAGCAGCAATCATCACAATGGAAGACGCCATCCTCTAAAAGGCCAATAAAAGCTCGACAAATTCGCAGAAGCATCAAGTCAAGTCAATGCTGATCATTTTCTTTCGGAGGAATTGTGCGTAAGGAGTTTGTTTCACCTGGTCAGAATATCAACAGGAAGTTTTACTGCGAGGTTTTTGAAGAGACTGAGGGAAGATGTTCGTATCATTCTAGAAGAAATGACCAGAGTTATGGCAAACGAAAGACTGGTTGCTGCACCATGACAACGCGCCCGCGCACAACTCGTTCGTTGTGAGCGAATATCTGGCCGAAAAAACATTGTTTCCGAAGATGAAACTTGCGTTGAAAGGGCGACGTTTTGACTCCATTGAAGACATCCAAGTGAAATCGCAACGAGTCCTTTACCCTGCGGAATTCCAGGAGTGCTTCCAAAAGCAGGAACAACACTGGGACCGTTGCATACATACCGAAAGAAACTACTTTGAAGGTGATCAGGACATTACGGCGTAAGTACAGTTTTCTGATTTTTGCAATGTCATTCTCGGATATTTTGGATAGAACTCGTAGCTTACATTGGGTGGTGAAATTGGTCATTTTCCTCATTACATTCTAAGATATTAGGGTTCGATACCCAGACTTGAGGATTAAAATGTGGGAATTTTTGGATTCAAGGATTTTGTATGGGATACTGGGATCTGCTAGTGTAACGAATATGGTGCGTATCTAATGTCTATTACATCTGCTACCTATCTATTTTTGAATGATTTGCATATCCTCACTAGTTCCGGAGATATGCATCTGCGAAGCAATATGTACGAAATAAAGTGTACTTTTCATCCATATGTCGATACCTCGAAACCGAATTGACCTATGGTTTATATAGACTTTGTCATTACCCATACTATCATTCCTCAAAATATGGCCCTTTCCTGGTAGGACACAGAAGATGGCTGCTTACAACAAATGTCTTCACTTAAGACAACCACTTTCATACAGTTTGTACGAGGGAAAGTCAAAAATTATCTACACTTTTCATTCTACAGATTATTTACATGAAGCTATGGTTATACTGTGCACATCATTTTCTATGTAATCTACTTCCTTATCAATGCACTTGGCACAACAGTCAACGAGCTTACGTATGCCTTCCAAATAAAAGGTTTTCGATTGGTCGTGAAGCCACTTTTGCACCGCATTTTGCACGTCTAAATCTGAGGCAAATCGGCGAACACGCAAAGCATCCTTGAATGACCCAAACAAGTGAAAGTCAGATGGGGCTAGGTCTGGACTGTAGAGAGGGTGTTCCAATAACTCAAATTGCAGCTTGTTGATGGTTCCAATAGTATAATGAGCCGTGTGTGGCCGTACATTGTCATGCAACAACAAAACTTTCTTCGACAACAAACCTTGGCGTTTGTTGTGAATTGCCGGCTTCAGGTTATTTTCCAACATTTCACTATAACTCGCACTGTTGATCGGCCTTCCCTTTTCCATGAACTCTGTCATTATGAGCCCCTGTAAGTCCCAAACCACAGTTAGCATAACCTTTCCTGCGGATGGCTCAGTCCTGAATTTTTTCTTCGTCGGAGATCCAGGGTGTTTTCACTGCATACTCTAGCGCTTTGATTCTGGCTCATAGTGATGAACCCATGTTTCATCGCCGATGACTATTCTGCTTAAAAATGCATCACCTTCGTTGTTGAAGCGAGTGAGTAAGCGTTCACAGCCCCTAACACGAGTGAGTTTGTGTTCTGCCGTAAGCTTTCTTGGTACCCACCGTGCACAGACTTTATGAAAACCGAGCTCGTCGTGGATAATATGATGGGCAGAGCCATGACTGATGTTCAAAGCAGCTGCTACCTCATCGGTAGTGATTCGCCTATTCACCAGAACTATCTCTCCAGCTTGCTAAATGTTGTCATCTGTAGTGGAGGTTGATGGCCGTCCTGCTCTCTCTTCATGCGTTACACTTGTTCGACTACTTTTAAACTTCTCGAGCCACAAAACACAGTTTTACGTGATAGTGCACTTCTCCCATATTGCGATGATAGTCTCCGATGAATGTCTGACCCCTAGATACCCTCCGACCAGAGGAACCGGATCACTGCTGGGCGTTCCACTTTGGTGCAAACTTCTAATGGAGCAGCCATGATATATGTACAACAGAAGGAAGAAAATCTGTGTGTGTGTTTGTGGAAATCTCATTTCAAAGCCCTAATAGAACTCGGCATGTACCGTACCAACATGAAATGTGAATAACTTTTTTTATTATTCAAAAGATTTGCTGCATAATTTTAAGTACAACTACAAAATAAGGTTTGAAGCAGTTAATACTATAATTACAAGGTAATTTACATTCTTTACCACGTGTTTTGGTCTAATGGCTGCCCATATTCCATGGCAGACTCAAATACGTAACAAAGACACAAAAGTCATTAATAAATTATAATTGACGAAACATACACGATTTATCACATAACATTAAGCAAAATTTTCACTCATATTTCTTATTCTTTTAATTTTTTTTTCAAATCTCCTTTCCAAACTTAATTTCGTTGATTTAAGCCAATAATGATTAGATTAACCCGAGACAGCGAAAGGGGTGCCTCGGAGGCACGCTGGTCAACTTTTAATGTCATTATTCTTTATAGGTATTTCGTGCCGTGTTCTGCACTCTAGAATTCTTCTATCTCTTTCAAATACACCCTCTGATTGCGTTTCCTAAGCTCTTTTTTTTTTTTTTTTTTTTTACCTTACCTCAGAAAAAATAGGGTTATATTTTATACTAACGTAAAGGCCCAAGGGGTGCCTCTGAGGCTCCAATTGAAGTGTGTACTTTTCTAATTATTTGATACCGTTCATTTTTTATTACCATTGACAAATGATTTCATAGCAAAGTAGTGACTAGCCTTTCCTATTAATGACGGAAAATACAAATGGTAGCTTGTATATGCAGCAGGGAGTCTCAGAGGCACCTATTGGGCCTTTTAAGGGTAAAATTAGTATGGGCTTTCTCGGGTTAAATGAATTTAATTAAATAAAGGCGAAACGAAAATTTTTCATATTTCCAATTTCACAAAATTTCACTAAATCTTACTAGTAACGTTACCTGTCTTCAAATATGAAGCTAATCAGCTGATTCGCAGGTAAGGAGCCACACTAATACGCAGTGGCGGTTCTAGAAGTTAAAAACTGGGGGGTAGCCAGAACACAGACTATGATAGGAATATTATGAGCTTACTATAAAATTTCAAAAATATAAAAATAATAGCTTAAATTAGTATTGTCACTCAAAAACTGGGGGGCCTAGGCTTCCCAGCCCCGGGGTAGATCTGCCTCTGGTAATACGTCATCGAACTAGTACTGCGAACGACGGGGAATTTAGCAACTGATTCGAACTAATAATGACAGCATATTGATAACTGTTGCGCATCTAGCGATTGTAGCCTACATCCAACTTTAAGGGCAAAGATTTCATTTATACATTTGCTTTACAACATTTATATTATTTCAGTTGTTACACAACATAATGTAGAATATTTTTGGTGTAGTGCAGCATACATCCGATTCAACTTTTCCCAATAAAGGTCGGCTTGGAGGGGACGAACTCGAAGTGAATTACCCCCCTCTTAATTCCACAGCGCATAAAACATTACTTTATGCTCAAAACGGCCCTGTTTGACGACCGGTTCTGGAAGTTGGCCCTTGTTCTATCACTGTTTCTGCACATTCGAACTTCGAGAAAAACACCCACTTTTCAAAGTATGTGATAACCCGTGATATGAATTTTGCAACAGTTGTCGGCACACGTCCACTCTCCTCTGGGTATGAGCTAGGGTCAACTTATGTGGCACAGTGGGGAGCTCTTAGTGGTTTTCTCGAGTTCATGAAGGTGCTACATTACAATGGATTGGGACATATCGAATTAGTTTGACAATCGTGGTGTGCTGGTGAATGGATTATCCTCTATGGTGTGCCGTATGATCTCAGAATCTGTTACCCTGGGACGGCAGGACCATGCCTGATCTTTGACATTTTTACAACCTGCACGAAATTTCTGGATCCAACTAGTTCCTGTGTCGTGGTTCACTGCGCCTTTCTCTTTCGTATGACAAATGCTGGCGCAACGGTATGCTCGAGTTTGAACTCATACAATAAAAGCTCATGTATCAGGCGTTGTTGTTGAGCCCTCAGTATCACTGTCACTGAAGTCTGACGGAAGGTGCTGATGGGCTGGCGGCCTCCGTGTTAAATAGTTCGTTTGCCACATGCTGGGCCAGTTTGACCTTGTACGTAAGTTCGATCACAGGATATATACACGCCTACTACTTGGGTTATGAACATATTGCAATACTTATGGCCCACCTTGTACTATTCGTTATTTTAATAGCAATCATTTTCACATCAGCCGTATTCATTAATTAACTCATCGTTATTTTTTTCAATAATGATTCAGTGATAGCATATATGTCAGTTATTTGTTGTCTTACTATAAAATATTTCAATGTATACGTAGTATAAGAAAATATTAAATCTTATGGCTTTTTTTTTCTTTGTGAGTTTACTAAACTTCGCAAGATTTAATTTGATCCATTCTACTAGAATCCGACAGACTTCACTTGACCATATGCGACGCAAATCAGAATGTTCTATGGTAGAGTTCATATTTATGTGATATTGCCCCCTTC
>NW_027657780.1:0-19838 GCF_964235325.1 Thermobia domestica | reverse complement strand
ATTGCTCTTCAACAGTGGGGAGCAAGAAGGTGCTTAAAACATCAATGTAGGCCTGCGCTGTGAGAGTGCCACGCAAAACAACAAGGGGTGCAAGGCCCCTCCAAGAAAAACACGACCACACCATAACACCACCACCTCCGAATTTTACTGTTGGCACTACACACGCTGACAAATAACGTTCACCGGGCATTCGCCATACCCACACCCTGCCATCGGATCGCCACATTGTGTACCGTGATTCGTCATTCCACACAACGTTTTTCCGTTGTTCAATCGTCCAATGTTTACGCTTCTTACACCAAGCGAGGCGTCGTTTGGCATTTACCTGCGTGATATGTGCCTTATGAGCAGCCGCTCCACCATGAAATCCAAGTTTTTTCACCTCACGCCTAACTGTCATAGTACATAGAGTGGATCCTGATGCAGTTTGGAATTTCTGTGATGGTCTGGATAGATGTCTGCCTATTACACTTTACGATCCTCTTCAACTGTCGACAGTCTCTGTCAGTCAACAGACGAAGTCGGTGTGTACGCTTTCATGCTGTACGCGTCCCTTCACGTTTCCATTTCACTATCACATCAGACACAGTGGACCTACTTTTTTTTTTTTTTTTTTTTTTTTAGGGATGTTTAGGAGTGTGGAAGTCTCACGTACAAACTTCTCACACAAGTGACACTCAATCACCTGACCACGTTCGAAGTCCGTGAGTTCCGCGGAGCGCTCCATTCTGCTTTTTCATAATGTCTAATAACTACTGAGGTTACTGATAATGATTACCTGGCAGTAGGTTGCAGCACAATGCACCTAATATGAAAAACGTATGTTTTGGGGGGTGTCCGGATAGGCCTACTTTTGATCACATAATGTATTTTATTTACTTTCTAGAACACTTTTGAACAGAAACATGTCTTTTATTTCCTTTCTAAAACAGTTTGAATAGAGCCACATTATTTAACAATCTTTTTAAAGGATTGTATTTCAAATTATTAATTTTCGTTTGCTAATTACTCTAAATACGTTAATATATGATTTGATTATGACTTGCATTAGAGACATTGAATGTTCTTGTTTTTGAAGTTTAAGAGTCCCTTTCTCAACATTGAATTTATATTAAACGTGAACCTAGAACTCAACGTGGAGTCCGAACTACATAGCTCCCACTGTGAATCGTTTATTTGGTGAAGTTCTTCAGCACCCAACATGAACTGGACCTATGTGTGAATCCAAACCGATATAACGCGTTCAGATTTTAATGCACTTCCATCGGGAATCGTACCCTGGATCACATGGACTAAATATGCACACACACTTCACACTTCCAGTGCAACTAGCTTTTTTTATCTTTTTTCTTGATTTTCCTTCTATAGGGTAGATGGGGGAATTGGGTGGAGGGGGCAGTTGGGCCGAAAACTTTTTAAAACTGTGTATTTTGCATTTCAGTGTATTTTTATGGAATTTAATTACACCCAAATGTTGGGTGGGTAGATGTTGATTAGAAACAAAGCGTTGATGAATTTTGAGAGGGTGTAATAATGACAAAAAGAAGCAAAAACTGATTTGATTAAGAAATGACATATTTGAAACCGAGTTTCAAGTTTGTGTATGTTTTGGTTGGAGTCACAATAAGTCGCTTATCTATTAATATTTTGATCCTGATTTTTTACTGTTGCTTAAAAATATCATAAGGATGGTGCCATGAAGAGCAGTAATCTTGGATCCTCACTGTGAGGCAGTTAAAATTTTGTTAAAATGTGTAAATCCCACGGGGGTAATTGAGTGCATGATATGGGGTAAATATGTGGAATGCCTTAAGTGAATATTTTTTGCTTAGAATTCATTTAAATGCTGTGCTATATTTATTTTTTGTGGTGTACACTTTTGTTTCATAGTGCATTGTGCTTATTAAGCTATTTTATACAACTTAGGCCTCCAGTGGCCGTTGCGTATGCCAATAGTGCTGATGCTGTAAATAGAACGTGTTTATCAATCCAGAGTTCCAACACTTGTTCTATTGTAATAGTTTATAGTTATTTAGCGTTAGTCTTATTACCTTCTCCTATGTTTGTTTGAATATCAGGGCCTGTTCTCTTGGTTTTCTAATTTTTTTACATTTTCGGCCAAAGTTTTGACGGCTTATATATTTTTTTTCGTATGTGATACATTTTGGATTAAGTTCACAGGACAGTATATTATGCTATAAACAATAACTGGAAGGCTTGAAAAGCCATTCAAATATCTTTGAAATTTAGAAATAAGTTACTCCTTATTTTGCGAAAGGTATAATTTTTTTCTAGGCCACATAAAACTATTAGTTTCTAACATTAAAAGCAGCAGAAAATTTCACCCCCGAGAAGCATCGAGCAGTTTTTTTAACCGTTCATAATAATTTTCAAATATTATCCAATGATTGACGTTCCATTTCATATCAAGTTATCATTGCACTTAATAATGGTTAAAAATGTTCAATACAATAGTATACGAACGGGCAATATGTTTATCTGGAAGCGGTCCTTAACACCGCTTGGTGCTTCTAGTATTAAGTGGAATACAAGTTATATACATCAAATGAGAGCTTGAGTTTTCTTCATTTACACCCAATCACCTTCACGGGTTCCTATGCATCGGCAATGATTTTAATAATTTTGAACCCAATTACCCCCTTGGGACCTTGGGAGTAATGGGGTGGAAATCAGACCAACAACTAAAAAGTATTGCAGCAACAAAAGTAAATATGACGAAAGCTTACCACTACCACAGTAGGTGCAGAAGAACCTGCAACATATAATCAGTTCTTAAAAACTAGAAAACACCTATAACATATGAGGGGGAAAAAGGTTGAAAACACATTCCTCCCAAATTCCCTCTTCTACCCTATATGTTAATTTTAAAAAAAAACTCGTTTCCCCATTTACTGATAAGGAACTTGCTTATGACTATGACGAGATTAGTTTTCATATCAAAAACTGTGATAACTAAATAAATTGAACAGGTATTCGCTACTGGCCGAGAATTGAGTTCTTGTATTTAACAACAATAAGGCTGGGATTTGTTTGACCATTTGCGTTAGCACTGTCCATGTGACCTTAAACTAATTTCGATCTAAACATGATTTATGAATGCAGTATTCAAATGAAAGATCAGCTTAGTAAATTTAACTACCATCGTCATGAAGTCAGTTTCTACAAGAAATATTTATTTTAAATGATATAGTTATGACAGATTTTGCCGCCATGTGCAAATGTACGTGTTGCACATACTGTATGGTAGAGCCGGCTCTCATAAAAACATATTAAATACGATCTTCGATGTGTAATCAATCACGGGAATAAAGAAAGGTGTTAATTTGCAGTTGTCATCAGGAGGCAGCTATATGCTAATCATCTCTGTTGTCCAAACGAGTTCACGATTGCGTGTTTAAACACTGATGACAGGGGAAGAAAGAAATTGCACAAGGATACAGTAGAAAACATCCTCAACCACATTCTTAATGAACATTATAATATAGATCAGTGGTTTTCAACCGCCGGTCCGCGAAATCATTTTTCCTTACTGTCACTAGGATTTCTAATTTGTTGGTCCTCAACACATTATGTCTTTTCCGGACCGTGAATATCAAAAGGTTGAAAACCACTGATATGATTGATGTGCAAATCAGTAAGAAAAAGATTATAATGATGATTTGATTGATCAGATAGGGTATACACGGGAAAACAAAGAACGTGAAGTAAAGATTTTTTGTAAGTATATGTATCGATTGCTTAACTTTTGCTGTGCAAAACAGGAAATTTCATTGTGACATCAGTGGCGCAGTTCATGTGGGGAAAAGTGATGTGATCTCATCTCAAATAATGCGAGACACGTTAGTCTACTTGCAATCAAGACTGTATTCACTGACACACACACACACAAAAAAAAAAATGATCACAAGAAAATGATTAGAATTCTTCGCTAGATTGATCAACGTAAGACACTTCTCTTCATCTCAAATAATGAATAAAGTCAGTGTCAGTGAATAAAGTCTTGATTGCAAGCAGACTAACTAACGTGTCTCGCATTTGAATCAAAATGTTCTGTGAGCACCCGAACCTAATTGATACATTGTTTTAAAAATGTCAAACCAGTGTTACAAACAGTATCACTTTCAGTTATACAAAACAATAAAATATCTCTACTACTCATGTCAGAGACATGTTTTAAATTCCCCCACCCCCACACCCCACCAATCTGAAAATGTTAGTTCCAAGTTTATAAACTCTAGAATAACACTATTATCAGTTTCAAAACCCCAGCCATTTTAGTGATAGTGATACTATTAGTGATAATAATATCCAGTGTTCGAAGTGGAAAAAAAGCAGAGGCGGTATGTTATATTATGATTTTGACTCAACATACCGGATATTTAAATATTGTCTTGATCACTGAAAAACCAGAGACGGTATGTCTTCATTACTGAAAAACCATAGGTGGTATGGCATACCATCGCATACCGTCTCACTTCGACTACTGGTAATATCAGCTTAGAAACATACATTACTACTGCTGTCGGTAATAACATGGGTTTTTAAAACTGTTCTGCAAACGCTACTATCGGCATCACTACGGTATATGTTGAGATTAGTGAGCGCGAGACCTGTTGAGGATTGTGAACCTCCCGCTCGAATCTAAGTGAATCCTCCATTGTAAAATGGACATTTTATCTGGGACCTACAACCGTTGAAGTAAACTCCATCGAAATCACCTGAGAATGTCTAAGGCAGTCGTTACTAACGTTTTTTTTTTAAACTGACGAGCCATTTTTATGAACGGTCCACAAAATCACGATACAAATTTTTCTTGTTTTTTATTAATAATAATATATAACGGTGCCTCAGTGGTAGAGCGCTAATCTCTGTGTGTGGTGTCCCTAGTTCCATCCTCGGCCAAGTAAGCTTGTGGTGGACAACATCGTGTCCGTGCCTTTTCTTGAATATTCTCGTTTCCTGCCACATTCTCATTCCACCAAATTTTCCTTCATGATGCACTTACCTTAATCATCCGATTCCCTTAGTCTACATAACATAATCGTGGGATGTTAAAATGAAACTTCATTTCATTTAATTTTTATTAGTAATATAGACAGTGACGTATTTAGGGAGGGCTTCTGGACATAAACCTCCCCCCGAAATCTTACTTACTATAGTAAAGTATATGAAATGTTTTGCAGAATTTTCACATTTTCAGGCAAAGTCCCCCCCCGAAAGTTAGCAAAGCCCCCTCCGAAACAAAATCGTAAATACGCCACTGAATATAGATTATAAGTAGACCCTAGTGTAAGATTGTAAGTCTCTGTAAAGTAGTGTCTATATAGTACTTACCGTCATTGGTGCCGTTCGATGTGTCGACTGGCAAGGGAGCCGATTTCTCTGTAAATTTGGGGGTCACTCAGATGCAGAAAGCATATATGAGGATTTTACGACAAATTGCATTCAAACTATGCCAAATATTGTAAATTTACAAATACAATGAGGGAACCTACATGAGCTTTGGGGGAGCCGGACCCCTCTTCTTCCCCAAGATCGGCGCCCCTGCCGACTGGCAAAAAATCGGTCTTAACTGATCATCAAATTCATCGTTATTTTAAAGTTCTAAAATTTTGCGACATACTTTATGGGGCTGCGCGACACACCAGTTGAGAACCATCGGTCTAAGAGTTTCTCAGATTTTAAAAAATCGTTTTCAGTTCTTTAATTAAATGGCTTCACGAGTCACTTTGCGTGGGTTACTCTGAGAGCAGCTGTAACCTTTGGAATCAGACAAGTTTGTTGCACGAACTTCAGATAATTATTTTATGGACGCATACACGCTTCTCTTATTAATTTCCCGGGAGACATAATGATTTGATGCATATTTCAGGACTTCATTGTTTCTAGAAGTTCTACAAAAATAATAAAAAGTTTTTTTTAAAAAAAAAAACGCAAACCACCTGTTTGTAACTTTAATGTGTTCATATTTAAACTATTGAAGGATAAATATCTTATTTTAGCTTACCACAAAAAGAAAAAGAAAAACTTCAGAATAACGTGAACTTACTGTTACGTCACGAAATTCATTTCCTGTCTTGACTGGCGCTTGGTGGGCGGATGCGTTGCAACCGAGTTCATTTGGTGAAGTAAAAGTTATACGTAACTGGGGACAGAAATCTTTGCGTGCTACATATAAATCTTGTATCTTCGTACATCTGTGGCTGTACTGCTGGCATTTCGTGTTCAATGAATTCTGAAAGAAGGTTGTTTCTTTCCTTTCGGACGATATTATCTTCAACCAAACACGTGTATAGTTTATTACGATAAGATGAATTGAGGAGCCAATATTCAGGCAAAAGTATTAATAGGCCTAGTTCACTTTATGGGAAAAAGAAATAATTTAAACTCGTGTATTGATCTTAGCTTTTCTCGTTCACTGTAATAATAATAATAATAATATTAATAATAATAATAATAATAATAATAATAATAATAATAATAATAATAATAATAATAATAATAATAATAATAATAATAATAATAATAATAATAATCTTTATTTTAGTGCCGCGAACAGCTTTTGGCAAAAATACTCAGCAAATACGTATCAGAGTATTACATTGCGATGGAATAATAATACTACTAAAAATAATAATAAGTAAGAAAACAATAAAAAGAAGGGTACTAATATAAAACACAATGTAGATAAAGTCAGTTAAGTAGAAATAATTCCTCGTCTACGCAGTAAAACTTATCAAGTTCTCCATCCATCTAAAACAACAAGAAGCTACAAACAGTAGTCATAAAATTACATTTGGCTTAATGTTTCTAAACGTCATTGATTAAAAAACTATCAGTCAGATCACATAAAACTTTCACCTTGTTTAATACAGTAATACTAAAATGAGCTTAAAGAATATGTCAATCTTTTTAAAATTTCACATTTCCAATTCAGAGGAACTAACATCATGGTATTTCTTATGCTATGATTTGGTACTTTAAAATCTATGTTTTGTAAACAATATTCACTGATATAAACGTTATCTAGTATTTTTTGCATACATACTTTGTCGAAATTTTTTTCATCTATTTATAAGACTTTCGAAACCCCAATAATCAATCCAATATTCATAGCTATATGAGTAGTAGTAGCTCATTTTCATTTTAAGACATAGCAGTCGAATGAAACATTTTTGCACAGATTCAAGCTTGTTTGTCAAAGTTTTAGAAATGCTGTTCCAAATTACCGAACCAAATTCTAATTTTGGTCTTACAAGTAATTTATATAGAAATAATAATAATAATAATATAAAAGTGACAGTACTAGTAAATATGGACGTCATTTGGGGCAGACAAAGAGACAATAGCCGCCCTTGCGTTTGAGAGAATATACTTTTTTTATCCAATAGCATAGAAATCAAATGGAATGAAATGAATATGTCTTTGAGGCTGAGAAAGACGGATGATTAAAGCAAATAAATGATGATAGAATAATTCGTGGAATGAGAAAGTAGGAGAAAACGGGAGTACACCAAAAAAACCCACGGATACAAGGTTATCCACCATAAACTTACTTGGTCGGCGATCGAACCAAGGACCCTACGCACCAGAGGTAATCGCTCTACTACTGAGCCACCGTGCCCCCCCCCTTCGCCAATATCATAGACATTCTATCGATAAATATGAATCTCTATTTATATCAGTGGGAAATCTTGTCTACTCGTAAGCAAAATCTAAAATGATGCTGTTGGTAGTAAAATGTTATTGGGAAAGGATTGATTCATCACACGAAAAGAATGTGGCTAAGGAGGTGCAAATGTGTTATTTAAAAAAAAAAAAAAAAAAAACAACTTAGTTGTTCATTAGACGATTAGATTCCACTATTGCACCACTAAGTATGGAGTGTATGTCACTTTTACTAATTCTGATTTATCATCTTTCGTTTCTACAAAACTTCATAAAAATGCATCTATGCTTCCACGTAGTCTTGCCTACGACACGAGAAATGCATTTTTCTCGTCCCGTCTCGTAACTCTTTGAATTACTGTGTCGTCTCGAATAATTCTTTCGCGACTCGTCTCGACTCTCGAACAGTTCTTCCTCGATTTACTTTAATTCTAGAATAAATCTTTCCCGACTTGTCTCGATTCTCGAATAATTACTTCTCCTCAGCTCGTCTCGATTCTCGAATAATTATTTCCCGACTTGTCTCGATTCTCGAATATTTATTTCTCGACTCCGCTCGATTCTCGAATAATTCTTTCTCGACTCGACTCCATTCTCGAATAATTCTTTCTCGATTTGTCTTGATTCTAGAAGAATTCTTTCTCGACTCGTCTCCATTCTCGAATCGTCTCGATTCTCGAATAATTATTTCCCGACTTGTATCGATTCTCGAATATTTATTTCTCGACTCGTCTCTATTCTCGAATAATTATATCTCGTCTTGTCTCGATTTTGGAAAGTATTTTGTTGTCGAGTTGTGTACAAAAAAAAATTATATCCTTATTTTTTCTTAATATCATCCAGAAAATATCAGAAACTTTCCGTGTCATGAGAAGTCCACAAAGTATGTGATATAACAAGATTTAAACCATATTTACTATTGGAGTATGCTGTGTAATGACTTGAGAATCTTTAAACATTGATAAATACTCTTCATTGTATTCATACAGCCACTTTATCAAATTATAGTTTTCACAGTCCATTTGATACAAATTGTCCCTTCTGACAGTTGCTTTCCTCTATTTTTTCCTTCCTGCACGTAGTCACAACAATCAGACAAGAACTGTTTCTATGGCACCGGACGTTCATCCGATTGCAATGACTCATTTCTCTCGCTCTGCAATGGGAAACATTCTACCCTTTCCGCACGTTGCCAATTTGAATATAAACAAATGCAAATTGTTTTAGTCGGATGTCAACTTGAGTAGTGGACCTGCTGGTTATTGAGAAAATTCTTTTTATTCTCTTTCCAGCCTTAGAAAAAAGTAGATGTAAACAAACCCACCTGACTACCAGTTTGTCGATGACCAGTGATTGGTTGTTGGTCTCTGTGCACTAGTATCCTATCGCAATATAATCCCTACTAAAATAATAATTTCAAATAAAAAATATCTGAATTTATCCTACATTTTGAGATAATAAGCGCAATATGTATAATATTTAACAACAGATGTAGCTTTATTTCAACCTCACCCGTATCTGGATGTATAGTATTTACTGCGCATGCGTATGCGTTCACGCGCCTTCCCCACTCATTTAAAATTATTGTAGAATGCAGAGTTTCATGGCGACGATGTGTGACAATAATCCATTTTCGTCTCGTGTTATAAAACAAAAGAGGACAACAGGAATAGAGACAAACTTGTTTATATAAGTATTTAAGAAAATACAAATCTCCAACATAGCAGTAGTCAGTGTCAGTCCATTAATTATTTACGAACATACTGTAGCCTTATAGTCTGGAAATTATGCGATAACGGTAAGTAAGCAGACATCTTGCTGTTCACGTCTCTCGCTGCCGAAGCACGTGTGAGCCGCGGAGTAATTCATTTTGCTTTGTTTACGTCTACTTTGTTCTAAGGCTGGAAAGACTTTAGTTCTCTTTTGTGTCATTTAATTTTATAAAATTGAGATTTATTTGCAATGAATAATTTCATGTTTCAACACCAGACGCAAAAGCTGGCAACACAGCATTGAGCACCACGTGCGCGCAGCGAGCTGTCAGAAGGGACAAGTAGTATCAAATACAGTATATACTATATGATTGCTTTAAAACTAAAATAGTGTTTGAGGTTTAAAACTTGGAACAACTAGTGTTTCCCACGAGACTCGTGAAGTTTCTCGTCTCGCCTCGAAAACGAGATGAGAATTGTCATGTTTCTCTTTGCGTCTTGAAACTTGAAAATGAAGTTCTTGTCTCATGGGGCACACTACTTCCAGGTGAACTTTGTCGCTGCTCCTTTTTCATCCACGTTCGTATATTAATGTAATCTGCAACTCAAAGTAAGCAGTAATCCTTTTTACACGAACCTTGATTTGACATTTTGTCCCAAGCTTTCGCCTTACATATACAGTATATTTGTCTCGGGTTTTAGCTTCGATGTGGAGCATTTATGCACTCACGTTGCTCGATATATATATAATACAACATGCCTTGGTTTCGTATTGATAATCATTTCCCAAATTGCCATGCGCCAACTTCACATATCTCAAATTTCAAAAAAAAAAAAATACCAACTACGCGGCTTAAATCCTGTCAAAGCTTCGTACCTAGTTTTAGTGTTTTTCTTTAAGTTGAACACAATCAATACAGCTGTAGTAATGATAAATACTCTGAACACAGAACGGAATAATTTAAACACAAATAACTAATTTCATTCGCTTCATCCTTCTTTCGCAATTCATACACAGGGGTGTTGTCGACATTGAAACAGTTTAAGAGTTTGAATTTTTTTATTATTGTTATTACTTTATTATAAATGCAATAATCCGGATGTTTTGGAAGAAAAACGGAAATTTTCCCTATCCTGGCTTTTTGTTATTTTCTTATTGAAATATCATTTTATAATAAAGTACGTTTACAACATGTAAATTTTGTGTTCAGTCCAGAACCGGATCTCTTGATTGGTTCTCAAATTGTCATTGTTTTATTCCCAGCAAATGTAAGTTATGCAACCCATCATATCAAAAGTGTTGTGTTGATTGCCTAACTATTTTGCCTAATGCCTAGATGTTATACATCTGGTCATGAGTGTTTTTTATTGTCTACATTCAAACTGGCATGCAAAGAAAAAATACCATAAACAAGAACCAGATAATAAACAATTTTTGTTTTGATATAAAATTTCGGTTCCATTTCTTTCTTCGTTCTGAAAACATTTTATTTTGGATTTCAGATATTTTTGGGATCCTAATATGTATTCAGTTTACAAAACTAAGCCATAAACGGGTATTTTGTGTATATGATATTAGTTTAACATGAAGTACAACTTCATTATTCACAGAATTCCTACTTTTTTATTGTTATATCGTATGTCAAAATGTTTGAAATAAGGAACTTTCGGTTAACTTCTTTAACTTTCTCATCTTCGAATTTTAACCTATAGACTATGAGGTATTTTGATTTCAAAATACCCTGTTTCTTGTCTTAACTACGGATATTTCGATTTCGAAATGATACTACAATAAATTTTGTTACACGTTTTGTTTCATGTGTCTTCGATAAATAGGAGTGAAGAAATGGACTTCTTTGTAAACCCTTACGAAAACGCTTTAAATGTAGTTTTAAAATTAAAGGTAAATTACCTCCGTAGTTTAAAGGTTAAAGAATTTACCTCCGTAGTTTAAAGGTTAATGGCCCCCAATAAATGTTAATGAAGTTCAAGTTATTGATAAAATTTAAGTTACAATTTTGATTAATGAAATTTATTACATTTTTAGAAGAGTTGAACATTCCATGATTTTTGCACGAGCCTAACGAATTTTTTGTCATTATTTTTGTTCAGAATATAGAAATTAAATGTATTTTTTGTGTTGTAATAGGGAGAGAAAAGGGAAACCTGGGATGAAACGTGCCGTTATTTCTTCATTAAAACTGAAATACTAAAAGAAGTCATTGTTTTAGAGCCTTTGGATCTATTATTATTATTATTATTATTATTATTATTATTATTATTATTATTAGTAGTAGTAGTAGTAGTAGTAGTAGTAGTAGTAGTAGTAGTAGTAGTAGTAGTAGTAGTAGTAGTAGTAGTAGTAGTAGTAGTAGTAGTAGTAGTAGTAGCTGTAGTTGAAGTACTAGTAGTAAGCAATTAAAATATCAATTTTAATAATATCGACACAACTCAGGTTTCCATTAATTATCACCCTTCCTTGCCATATTAAGTAGATACTTTGGCAAAGAAGGAGGGATTTTAGATACACAAAATATAGCACCCACTTGCAGAAATTTTGAAAAATCCACCCGAAAGTGAGGAGGGGAGAGCATTATTAATATTACATTATGTTTTCTTTTAAATCTTCGCAGAAAACTTGGTACATGAATTTATTTCTTGTTTCATAGAACACGATTCGGCCATTCACTAGAACGAACTGAATATGAGAACACAGATAGTGAGGATGCAAAATATTGCCTGACACGGAAACACATGGTTGTGTTTATATATCCAGGATTGCCTACGTCTCGGATTTCGGGGTTTGAGTTTACTGTCCATTGAGTCGGGACAAATTCATTCGGGACGGTCAGGTGTCTCAATTTTATTTTAAGCACCCATTTTCAGATGACTACTTGCTGTTAGTAAATATCTACAATTTGAGTTGAGTTGATTTTGAGTTGAACGTCCCTTTTCAGCAGCAAGGCTATATGAGACGTGGACCTACTGATTAACGTGGAATCCGAACCACATGAGCTCCCGCCGGGAATCGAACCCGGGCCTCCCACGTATCTACAAGTTAATTTGATCTAATATGAAGATTTTAGTTAATGAGCTAGTTTTTCACTGCAGGGTATTTTTGATTCCAAACTGTATGAAGATGGTAATACTAGCAATTGCGAGATCATTTCTTGCTGAGACGCCATTTTGTAAATACACGTTGGTGTAGTGTTGTGTTCGGAAACTGTTTGCAGTGGTTAATTCTATTCGAAGTTTTACACCATTTATTTCCTTAAATATCAAATATATCTAAAAGGAAAGGAATCGGTTTGTAGTGGGTATGAAGCAACTAAAGCATTACAATTTTAAAAAACTTTTTTTTTTAAAAAATGGATATTTTAATGAGTGTCTCGATTTCGGTTCCCAAGTTTATAGTAACCCTGTATATACCTGTTGGAGTTCAACTTATACTATCGTTAGCACCTAGCACTTTCTCTGACTGAATACCTTTTGCACTTTGTACGTAAACAAAGAACGATAGTGTCGGACTTTGCTTTGATCATTATTACATCATGTTTTGAAATAACTTAGCGTCGTGTCAGATGATAATTTCTACAATAGCGGTAGTATACGTTGGGAAAAAAGACTGTACGAAGATGAAACATACACCAGTGGATAAATTAATTGAGCTAAACAAAACTATATGCATGAAGATAAATTCTTGTGGGTAGTTTTTGAGATAAAATAGCCAAAAAAATGTACTTTTGTGGCGCTAAAAATAGTTATGTTATCCGTGGCTGATAATAACAGACTCAATAACAAGAAACCTTGAAAATGAAACTGATGCTAAAACAAATCCTATCAGTTCTTTCATTATAGCATAGCAAGAGGTAAGGGCTACTAGCGGATCTGGAAGAGCCACTTGGACTGGGAGCATAGGTGGATCTCCTTGTGAATGATCAATGTAAGCTTGAAATATGAAGCTTTACATCAAATCAAAACAAAATAATGCAATATTTTATATATAGAAATGTAAAAAGGTAGCTTTAGGGGAGAGTGTATCGCCCCCCACCGCCCTCCCCGTAGATCCGCCAATGGCAAGAGAACAATACAAATTATGGTTAATGGATTGTAATTATCCTAAACTTATCATTAATTCCTAAACTTTAATTGCAGCCGCGGTGGCTCAGAAGTAGAGTGTTCACCTCTGGTGCATAGGGTCTTTGGTTCGATAACAGCTTGCCCCAAATAAGCTTTGTGGTGGACAAACACCGTATGCGTGGGTTTCCTCGGGGTTTTCCGGTTCTTCCACTTTATTCATTCCACCACCTCATTCATTTCTCATCATCACCGTCTCCTTTAGCCTAGCCGGCATACCCGTGGAACGTAACACTTAAAGATTTCTAAACTTTAATTTTACGTATTTTCCAATTAATGATTTCAGAGGGTATGGGTTTCTAGTAAGGGATACCAGCAATTGTGAAACAAAGCGGGATATGAGTTGTACAAGAAGAAAAGTGTAGTGAATTTTCGGAAAAAGAAAAAGAAAAAGGGAAAATGAAAATGCAATTTTTGAGTTTTACATCCCACGGTTATGCCGGTTAGGCTAAAGGAGACGCTGATGATGAGAGATGAATGAAGTGGTGGAATGAAGAAAGGGAGAGGAAACGGGAGAACCCCGAGAAAACCCACGCATACGGTGTTTGTCCACCATAAAGTTCACTTGGCGGGAGCAGGGAAAAGAAAAAGAGAGACTGCATTCATTCTTCGTCTTAATATCATATCGCATCATATCATATATCATATCTTATATGATATCATCACCAATTGTGGAGCTAGAGAGGAGTCTGGAGGAATTTAAACTTGAAAAAATATTGAAACCCTGCTCGAAATCTTCCTCCACCCTCAGTGATCTCCCTTCTCAGTGGTTGCCATGTTGCTCTCAACTGAAATATTGAAAAATGCAAGTCAATAAATACTTTGTACAGACATCTTCTCCCTTGCCTGCTCCGTTAGGTTGTATCCAACACATTTATTAATATCACAAACCCCTGTCTAGATGCACCCGATCTTATACGTAACATTTCTCGCCGACGAAACGCTTGACAAACATTCCTGAACCAGGTATTTATGCTGTATAAGATACTATTTATCTAGGGATGCGCACGAGACAAGATTTATGGCTGTCTCGACTCGAAAATGTGCTGTAAAAGAGACCACCTGCAGCGAATTTCGTTTGCCAAATTTATTAAAATTTACACTTATACGGAATACTGAGGCTGCATCGAAACTAACTCAACCTCGATGATATTTCACTTTACACAATAATAAGTCGATTTTTAAACATTATTATTAGGCCTATATTTCCAAACTACGCTATGCATAAGTGTCCGAAGTCTTATAGTGTGGCTTTATTCGTCCGGGTTACACTCTCCCAATCTTGGCGTTTCGAGAGTCACCCAGGGGTAAAAGTGGAACTGAAAAGGTAGAGAGACGGTAGGTAGCGGCATGACGTAACGCCGTCCCCCTGGCTATCTTTGCCCATTATAATTTCTTAGGAACTGTGGGGACGCCGTACATATTTTTTGGAGGTGGTAGGACGGCGTCCCCTGCGTTCCACCGCACTTTTACCCCTGGAATTACCTACACAGTTCTTAATGAAAATAAAGTTATGGGATCGTGGAAATCCATTTAACATAAGTTTTGCTGCATTTAGTTTGAGAAATCGCACTCCTACGTCAAAGTTTGGTAAACAGATACTTAACCACTAATAAAAATTAACGTCACAGTTACATAATGGAGAGCTTTTGTCATCTCTGTGCTAAATCGTGTTCAGCAAAACCTATTTATCGATATGTTTCGCGTAACATTCATTCGTCTTACTTAAAGCTGACATCTTTCACAATTAAAATCAATGAACCAAAGTTAAAAACAACAGACCTGGCAACAGTCTTTTTCTAAAAAGTGCCGAAACAAAATGGACCACGAAAGATATAATAAACAAGAGGACAAATGGCAAATTCTTCTTGGGATTCATATTAACTATCAGACAACGCTAGACTGTCTGTAACACGTGTTTATCTTCGGCACGAGATAAGACGAAAACACTTGTTTTCAGTTTCGTAATCAGTTGTTTTTTGGCTGATACAAAATAGATCGTGGCCAAGTTTACGTTTGTCAAGTCAAAATCGCCACTTACTAATAATTAAATGAAAAATATACTAATCGTTAGTACTACGTTAGTACTGGTTAGTACTCCAAGCACAACGTTAGTACTCACACCCATATAAAGTTATTAACGAATTAAAGTGGCGATATTCACTTGACGTCAAGCCAGAATCGCCACTTTTGTAAATCTTCTCCAAATTATACAAAAGTAGTGTCAATCGTTAGTACTACGTTAGTACTGGTTAGTACTCCAAGCACAACGTTAGTACTCACACCCATATAAAGTTATTAACGAATTAAAGTGGCGATATTCACTTGACGTCAAGCCAGAATCGCCACTTTTGTAAATCTTCTCCAAATTATACAAAAGTAGTGTCAATCGTTAGTACTACGTTACTACTGGTTAGTACTCCAAGCACAACGTTAGTACTCACACCCATATAAAGTTATTAACGAATTAAAGTGGCGATATTCACTTGACGTCAAGCCAGAATCGCCACTTTTGTAAATCTTCTCCAAATTATACAAAAGTAGTGTCAATCGTTAGTACTACGTTACTACTGGTTAGTACTCCAAGCACAACGTTAGTACTCACACCCATATAAAGTTATTAACGAATTAAAGTGGCGATATTCACTTGACGTCAAGCCAGAATCGCCACTTTTGTAAATCTTCTCAAAATTATACAAAAGTAGTGTCAATCGTTAGTACTACGTTAGTACTGGTTAGTACTCCAAGCACAACGTTAGTACTCACACCCATATAAAGTTATTAACGAATTAAAGTGGCGATATTCACTTGACGTCAAGCCAGAATCGCCACTTCTGTAAATCTTCTCCAAATTATACAAAAGTAGTGTCAATCGTTAGTACTACGTTAGTACTGGTTAGTACTCCAAGCACAACGTTAGTACTCACACCCATATAAAGTTATTAACGAATTAAAGTGGCGATATTCACTTGACGTCAAGCCAGAATCGCCACTTTTGTAAATCTTCTCCAAATTATACAAAAGTAGTATCAATCGTTAGTACTACGTTAGTACTGGTTAGTACTCCAAGCACAACGTTAGTACTCACACCCATATAAAGTTATTAAAGAATTAAAGTGGCGATATTCACTTGACGTCAAGCCAGAATCGCTACTTTTGTAAATCTTCTCCAAATTATACAAAAGTAGTGTCAATCGTTAGTACTACGTTAGTACTGGTTAGTACTCCAAGCACAACGTTAGTACTCACACCCATATAAAGTTATTAACGAATTAAAGTGGCGATATTCACTTGACGTCAAGCCAGAATCGCCACTTTTGTAAATCTTCTCCAAATTATACAAAAGTAGTGTCAATCGTTAGTACTACGTTAGTACTGGTTAGTACTCCAAGCACAACGTTAGTACTCACACCCATATAAAGTTATTAACGAATTAAAGTGGCGATATTCACTTGACGTCAAGCCAGAATCGCCACTTTTGTAAATATTCTCCAAATTATACAAAAGTAGTGTCAATCGTTAGTACTACGTTACTACTGGTTAGTACTCCAAGCACAACGTTAGTACTCACACCCATATAAAGTTATTAACGAATTAAAGTGGCGATATTCACTTGACGTCAAGCCAGAATCGCCACTTTTGTAAATCTTCTCCAAATTATACAAAAGTAGTGTCAATCGTTAGTACTACGTTAGTACTGGTTAGTACTCCAAGCACAACGTTAGTACTCACACCCATATAAAGTTATTAACGAATTAAAGTGCTTGACGTCAAGCCAGAATCGCCACTTTTGTAAATCTTCTCCAAATTATACAAAAGTAGTGTCAATCGTTAGTACTACGTTAGTACTGGTTAGTACTCCAAGCACAACGTTAGTACTCACACCCATATAAAGTTATTAACGAATTAAAGTGGCGATATTCACTTGACGTCAAGCCAGAATCGCCACTTTTGTAAATCTTCTCCAAATTATACAAAAGTAGTGTCAATCGTTAGTACTACGTTAGTACTGGTTAGTACTCCAAGCACAACGTTAGTACTCACACCCATATAAAGTTATTAAAGAATTAAAGTGGCGATATTCACTTGACGTCAAGCCAGAATCGCTACTTTTGTAAATCTTCTCCAAATTATACAAAAGTAGTGTCAATCGTTAGTACTACGTTAGTACTGGTTAGTACTCCAAGCACAACGTTAGTACTCACACCCATATAAAGTTATTAACGAATTAAAGTGGCGATATTCACTTGACGTCAAGCCAGAATCGCCACTTTTGTAAATCTTCTCCAAATTATACAAAAGTAGTGTCAATCGTTAGTACTACGTTAGTACTGGTTAGTACTCCAAGCACAACGTTAGTACTCACACCCATATAAAGTTATTAACGAATTAAAGTGGCGATATTCACTTGACGTCAAGCCAGAATCGCCACTTTTGTAAATCTTCTCCAAATTATACAAAAGTAGTGTCAATCGTTAGTACTACGTTAGTACTGGTTAGTACTCCAAGCACAACGTTAGTACTCACACCAATATAAAGTTATTAACGAGTTAAAGTGGCGATATTCACTTGACGTCAAGCCAGAATCGCCACTTTTGTAAATCTTCTCCAAATTATACAAAAGTAGTGTCAATCGTTAGTACTACGTTAGTACTGGTTAGTACTCCAAGCACAACGTTAGTACTCACACCCATATAAAGTTATTAACGAATTAAAGTGGCGATATTCACTTGACGTCAAGCCAGAATCGCCACTTTTGTAAATCTTCTCCAAATTATACAAAAGTAGTGTCAATCGTTAGTACTACGTTAGTACTGGTTAGTACTCCAAGCACAACGTTAGTACTCACACCCATATAAAGTTATTAACGAATTAAAGTGGCGATATTCACTTGACGTCAAGCCAGAATCGCCACTTTTGTAAATCTTCTCCAAATTATACAAAAGTAGTGTCAATCGTTAGTACTACGTTAGTACTGGTTAGTACTCCAAGCACAACGTTAGTACTCACACCCATATAAAGTTATTAACAAATTAAAGTGGCGATATTCACTTGACGTCAAGCCAGAATCGCCACTTTTGTAAATCTTCTCCAAATTATACAAAAGTAGTGTCAATCGTTAGTACTACGTTAGTACTGGTTAGTACTCCAAGCACAACGTTAGTACTCACACCCATATAAAGTTATTAACGAATTAAAGTGGCGATATTCACTTGACGTCAAGCCAGAATCGCCACTTTTGTAAATCTTCTCCAAATTATACAAAAGTAGTGTCAATCGTTAGTACTACGTTAGTACTGGTTAGTACTCCAAGCACAACGTTAGTACTCACACCAATATAAAGTTATTAACGAGTTAAAGTGGCGATATTCACTTGACGTCAAGCCAGAATCGCCACTTTTGTAAATCTTCTCCAAATTATACAAAAGTAGTGTCAATCGTTAGTACTACGTTAGTACTGGTTAGTACTCCAAGCACAACGTTAGTACTCACACCCATATAAAGTTATTAACGAATTAAAGTGGCGATATTCACTTGACGTCAAGCCAGAATCGCCACTTTTGTAAATCTTCTCCAAATTATACAAAAGTAGTGTCAATCGTTAGTACTACGTTAGTACTGGTTAGTACTCCAAGCACAACGTTAGTACTCACACCCATATAAAGTTATTAACGAATTAAAGTGGCGATATTCACTTGACGTCAAGCCAGAATCGCCACTTTTGTAAATCTTCTCCAAATTATACAAAAGTAGTGTCAATCGTTAGTACTACGTTAGTACTGGTTAGTACTCCAAGCACAACGTTAGTACTCACACCCATATAAAGTTATTAACGAATTAAAGTGGCGATATTCACTTGACGTCAAGCCAGAATCGCCACTTTTGTAAATCTTCTCCAAATTATACAAAAGTAGTGTCAATCGTTAGTACTACGTTAGTACTGGTTAGTACTCCAAGCACAACGTTAGTACTCACACCCATATAAAGTTATTAACGAATTAAAGTGGCGATATTCACTTGACGTCAAGCCAGAATCGCCACTTTTGTAAATCTTCTCCAAATTATACAAAAGTAGTGTCAATCGTTAGTACTACGTTAGTACTGGTTAGTACTCCAAGCACAACGTTAGTACTCACACCCATATAAAGTTATTAACGAATTAAAGTGGCGATATTCACTTGACGTCAAGCCAGAATCGCCACTTTTGTAAATCTTCTCCAAATTATACAAAAGTAGTGTCAATCGTTAGTACTACGTTAGTACTGGTTAGTACTCCAAGCACAACGTTAGTACTCACAC
>NW_027657779.1:0-19844 GCF_964235325.1 Thermobia domestica | reverse complement strand
CATCCCGATGTTCCTCAAACCACGCTGCAACAACGCCAGCTGTGTGAATGGGTGCATTATAATCCTGGAAGATGGCGTCATTGTCCGGGAACAACATCCGGACCATAGGATGCAAGTGGTCTCCTAAAATTACGACACAATCGTTGGCAGTGATTCGTCCGCTAAGTGTGACCACAGGACTCAATGATAACCATGATATGGCGGCCCACAGCATCACCGAGCCGCCGCCATGTTTCACAGTTGGGTGGAGACACTGCAGATCATAAGCTTCTTTGGGCGTTCTCCACACTTAAACACGGCCCATGGTTGCGTATAGGGTGAAGGATTACTCATCCGACCATATCACACGTTTCCAGTCCTCAACGGTTCAAGTTGCATGGTCGCGGCACCATTTGCGGCGTGCGAAAGCATTATGGTCCCTGATGAGCGGTTTGGCCCGTGCAGCACGACCCCGTAAGTTCATGTCATGTAAATCCCGGCGGACTGTGATTGTCCAAACAGAGTGGGGGAGGTGCTGATTGAGTTCCTCCGTCACTTGCTCCACAGTGGCACGACAGTTCTGCGTGACAATGCGCTTTAATATCCGGCGTGACCTGTCACTGATGATTCTCTTCCGCCCACTGTTCCGCTTCCCCGATGTGGTTTTCTCGTGTGTTGTTTAGGCCGTCATCCCATTCGACACTGTCCCACGCGACACACCTAACACAGTAGCCACTGCCGTCACACTCACTCCACATAACCGCGCACAAACAATTTGCCCTCTTTGAAAATCTGAGAGGTCTCCCATTTTACACTACCTCCGTCTGTTGCAGCCACTGGACACTGCTGTTCCACTGCGCCTGACATAGTATGGAGACCGACCTAACACACCACCACCAGCGGTCCGGCACTGCGGCGCTATGACACCACTGCCAACCCATACATCTGACGTTTTGCCAACTACAGGTGTTTCCATTTTTCTGATCACCATCTGTATATATATATATATATATATATATATATATATATATATATATATATATTCAAAAATATTTCTTGAAGAATAAAATTTATAACGTGTCTTCAGAAGAATTGTAACACATTCGAGTAATGATATGTTTGATATTGTGTAAAATACTTGCACATTCTCTATTTAAGAGTTCTGTTAAAACTTCAACAAATCTTAACTTCATACTGCACTTATTCTTGTAACATGTTTCATCTTTTTAAATATTTTGGATGTTTTATTAATTTAAAAAACCTCCTTTATCAAATCGTAAATTAATATTATTTATGTCTTTAGAAACAATGTTAATTTATTTGATCATATGAATCGTAGTATTAGAGTTTAAGGTTAGATAACAAAGAAATACAGCATCACATCTATTATTGTTAGGATGAATGGCAACTGCAATTAAAATTAAAAGAAAACGAAATATAGCTGAAATCACTTTCCCATTGATCGTTAATATTATTAGTCACTTATATACAGCCTTTAAATGTTAAATTAGGTAGATAATTTTAGTAGCTACATTGTTAAAATGTATCAATTATTATCATTTTGGTAAAGCAATAATCAAATATTTTAATATGTTCATTCGTATTGTCAATAATTACACTTGATTGTACATTAATTTATCAAATTTTATATGCTTTATAAAAAGATTTATTTCACACGGCTTTCGAGAAAAATTAACAATCATGGATCATCTCAATATTGTTTTTGGTATAGCAGCAATAGCAGGCTGAACATTAAGTGCAGCCTTTTGCCTCACTTTACTCTACTAGAGAAGAAATATCTCCTCCAGTTCCCTTCCAGGTGGCAACGCACCAAGAACTGACGAAACGTTGCCACGTTGGACCGGAATGGATATACTTTGTATTAAGAAGGACGCTGAACGAACACCTCCAGAAACGATAGATATGCATCTGCCTACCTCTCTGATAAAATCAAGGCTTCTATAACCCCATGCCCCACTGGTCTCGATGGCTATTGAAGCAAAAATAAATTTGTCGAGGAGATAGTTGTATTTAATTTCCTTTTCTGCCTCTCTAGGTCTAGCACCTTCTCGAGCATTCATAACAATCAATGTGAGGCTTGAATGGGCAAATGTGTCCGGACATGTAAAATCCCAAACTAGTGATTTGCCTCTCATCCAAGGTATTAATGTCATGCCGTCAGGTCGTTTACCATCAGAACAACAACAGCCTGACGGTTCACGAATGGAAGGAATCCCTGCCGTTGTGAAGGCTCGCAAAATGATGTCATTAAAAAGATGAATCTTTGGTGTTCCTGTCAATGCTCTTCATGCATGATATTTCTTTTAGATGTTTCATATTTTTGAACTGTAGAAAAGGAATAAGGTAGTGAACAACGGCGATATTTTTCAAATCCTTATTCATGATTTGTACGATGACCACAGTGTAAGGTTTTACATTTTCCCATATTTTGAAATTATTAAGACATTTCAATTTTCTCTTCATTTCTCCAAGCGAAATAGTCTACACATGGTGTTTTTGTATGAAATATGATTAAGATAATTTGTTGCTTTGTTATAAAATATAAGCGAAACATTTGGATTTATAATAAGATCATAAATATTGATTTAGCGATATAAATAAATAAAAAATATGTTCCAAAAATTACTTTTTTGTCTTTCCTTGGTCGTGACACATTACATATTAAGTTAAAACAGTGATATTCTCCTAGTTTATAAACTTTAATGTAACGTTTTACCCTGCTCCCAAACTAACGTTCTCATCTTGTTTTAATCGATTTACTAAGAATCATTCTGTTTTATGGTTCAGTTCTGGTATTACAGTAAAAAATCTTCTTCAATTTTACTCATTTTATATATCTCGGAACTCCTTTATAGACAATGATAAAGTAAAAGGAGGATAATGAAAATTTATATTATGAACGTATTTTTCTTCTTTATCTCAGCTTTCCTTTTACCTGATGAAATACGAACGTAATGATATAAAGTATTTCTCTGTCTCTCTCTCTCTCTCTCTCTCTCTCTCTCTCTCTATATATATATATATATATATATATATATATATATATATATATATATATATATGCTTCAAAGTTTAGATATTTTCTTTAAAGTCAATATGTAGGTATACGAGTGGTATGTTGGTGCTTTCATATAACTTCTCTTACAAAATAATAGGTTATCTAATGCTATTTAACAAGAAACATGTTCAATTTGTGATTTATATCGTCGACGTTTAAATACCTTAAGATATTAAAAGCTCAATCTTGTATGTTGATTCCTTTTCGTTTATGAAATATACTTTGCGTAATGAAAATATTACTGAGGTATCTTCGATGATATTCTTTGGCAAAGAATTATAGAAATGTCGAGAAATAACAGCATGAATTTCGTAAATCCCTTAAACTCTCGTCCTTGATTTTATTTTTATTTCACTACTCTGTCTCTGTACTACATTAGATGTAAAGGTAGTTACATTGTTAGTACTAGATCTGTCCTGTTGGTAACAGAAGGATAGAGATTTTGGTTTTCTTCACTTACAGTTGTATACTTCATTTCAAAAGTATAAAATATAATGAAACTCCGCCCGTGAAAACTGCATGAATGAAAATTCAGTGATAAAATTTAAAAGCATCGAATGCACTTTGTAGTTGGCACCGAAGGTGGCCAAAATCTCATTTATATTAAAAGCCTATCATTCTTTCTTTCTTTATTTCATAGCTGGCGAACAGATAACTTTGCTTAGATTCTGTAGGTATTTTTGGCGCGAGTATTCCAACCAATACATCCTGTCTGTAAATGTTCTCTGAAAAGTTGGTATTGATTATGTAATTGCAAATTATCTCTAGAGAAAGCTGGACTGTAATACACGAGACAACATTCAAATAATTTGAAAAATATTTAGTACAAATATAATTTTAAGGACAAATCGCTCATTCGAACTTTTGCGTAATGATAACATGTGGTTAGTCAATTAATGTCTTTATTTAATTTAAAATATGCTCCAGTCTCTGAATTACAGTTCTGAATAATTCCATACTATGTTAAGATTCGGTGTGGCGTCGTATTCAGCAGGGAAGCTATATGAGAAGTAGTCCTACAATACAGAATGAAATTTCAAAAACATGAGCTCTCGACGAGATATCGAATTGAATTTCTGGCACAAAGGACGTATGCGTTACCATATATCCTGAAGAAAGCACCCAAATGCATATTTGATAATATGAATTGTTAAATTGCATATTATTTAAATATAATTATTCAATTCCTTTATGATTTAGATTCTAACATGCAGCTGGCTTTGTTAATATATTTATTAGAACTGTCAGAAAAATAATAAAATACCTACCAATTGCAAACAGGCAATAAGGAATGTACCAACTGGCAGTGTATAGCAACAACAACACTTTTCTTGTGTATACCACGGCATGTTGTCGTCTTTCTACTCTGAAAATGAAATAATATCACTTGTAAATGAAGTGGAAGGAAATCAAAAATATCTTGATTTTGTAATGTTTGCAGAAATCAACAATTCTTACTATGAATAAAGACGATTACACTTAGCAGACTTGCGTTCTCTCACAGCTGTGCATATAAAATGGTTATAGTTAAAAATCAAGAAACGTGAACAAGCGACGAAAACTAGTAAATTACGAGTTGTGTTTAAACGTTTCAGGCATAACATGGAGGGGAAGTTCAGAGTTTCTTACAAATGTAGTATGAAATAATTTAATTGTTTTATATATTTTTCAATGTCAAAAAGGACTATGTGGTGTAAACACACTTTAACTTATTGCTGTTTCGATAAATAATTTTCGAAAAGGGGCTTTAGATTGCAGTGACTGTTACGAAGAACTTGAAGGAAAGAAAGGTGCATTATAATGTGTGATTAATTATGAAGAACTTACATTTTGACTAGGGAATTGACTAGGTTAGATGAACACCACAACTTATATCACTAATAGCGTCAATCGTCATATTTAAAAAAAATTGCCGCAGTAACCTCTTTGTCAGAAGATTTATCTTAAGCTTTGACGTAGAGAGAAAGGGGGAGAAAGAAATATGACATTTCTAAGATCTAAGCTATTCACTAAGGAAGTAGAGGAATTTGAACACCCAAAATTAGACACACATAGGAGAGTGAAATTTGAACTTTTGGAACGGCTTAGAGAGGTGAAAGTGTAATTAAAATTTGAAAAAATAATAAAGTAATACACATGTTTCTTTTATTATATTCTGGTATATTTATTTTAGCATTCTAACATCTCTATTCAGGATTACGAGGTAAAGTGAAAAAGTAAATATTTCTGTTTCAAGAAATATATCGGAAAAAATATTGCACACCAGACGTAGAATCGAACTCACTACTTTTGATTTCTGAAGCCATAGATCTAACTACTGAGTTAATAACTCCTTTACATTAGAGAGGATATCGGTGCCTTTCACTTTTCAGAAATGCACTCTGACCTCTTCGAAATATAATCTTCAAAATTTTAAAATCTGCTCGTGAATTCTTAGGGTATAAGCAGAAGTGCCCGTCACTTTATGCTTGTAACATTACTCTCCTGTCACTTCCGTCAGCATCGTGAATCTTTCGGAGATATACCATATTTACGAAAACACGTTGATCCTTCCCATACATGACCAAGTAGTTACAATTGAAAGTGGAAAAACCGTTGAAGGAAAAAAATATATTTTTAAATTTCTTGTTCTGCACCAGTGCCCGTCATCTCAAAATTCATATGATCCAGCGTTCATAAGGGTTTTATAGCAATGTCCGTCACATATATTAGTTGACATAATGTATTCTAACCTAGATCTTGATGACTTTAAGGTTAAGAATAAAATTGAATACTAAGCTTGAGAACTATACTTCACTTTTAGCGCTCAAGAAAAACATAAGTATGTTTTCACTGACTTTAAAACTAATTTTATCAAGAAAAATATAAAATGAATTCAAAGTTACCTATATATCACTTTAATCTTAAGAGTACAATATAAAAATAACGATGATTAAAGTATACTTCAGTTTGATACTCAAAAATTGAAATACAAATATTTGAACATACTTTTTAAGCCAATTTGGGAAATAAAGTATGCTAACTGAACTCACAATTCAACTATATATTACCTTAAGTTCTCGAATACACTAGAAAATACTAAGATTATTAACAATGCGTTATCGTAAGCCTAGGGATACACAGGAGACAAGATTTGAGGCGAAAGTTATGTCTCGTCTCGAAAACTGTATCTCTAAATTTGAATAGTTCTTCGTCGTCTCGAATTTCATAAAGAAAATTCTGTCCCATCTCGTCTTTTTCGCATATCTAATTAAGACTGTAGCAAAAACTTCATTTTGGGGATCGTTCGATACGGCTTTACGATATCCGTATTTAGATAAATTTATTCCATATATCAAATTATCGAAACCTAAACAATATCAAGTACCGATATAACTATCAAAATTTCCAATGTTGGTATTTTCATGTTTGAAAGTCTGAATCGATAGATCGAATATCGCACATCCCTAGGCTCCAACTTTTACCACCTATAAAAGTGCTAACTAATCAACTATAAATATTGTTTTCTCGGCGGATTGAGTTACTTGACAATATTTACTCCAGTGTCGACTATTAGTTCCTTTAATATGCAAGGTATGATCTAGTCGGCTTCAGACATGTCGAACTGTCATACAAGTACGTAAAATGTGATCCAGTATTCCTCACTTTGAATGTCTCATAAATTTGCTCGTAAAAATATAATTTGACACGACAGACATATTCTAGAGATATTCCGCCTTATGCAGAGTCGTTGTGATGTATGATTAGCTCCATACAGCAGGAAACATATGTTAGTCAATCTCTTTCATATGGCTCTAATCACGCATAAAAACTACATTGCATAAGACCCATTACATCTAAGGTGTAATCACTCAGATTAATAAAACGTATAGTCTAGAAACTGATAAATTACCAAAAACATACCTCAATTGCTTATGCTTTTATGCAAGCGAACACGCTCCTGCACATGTTCTGGTACACACTTCTCAAATTTTCCCGAAATTGTTAGTCAACGAATGATTCTGTGGTTACACTTCACGTGACATTGTGAGAAACAGTGCAACGAAGCTAAAAGTGTATATCCGGCATATCAATCTCATGTGCTTTTCTTATTCTAATAATCACTGCTTTTAAACGACTGGCAGTATGTCTGTGACAGTCACTGTTGCTACCCAAATTTGTCTCAATTTCTTTATTTGCAAATAAAAATTGGTTATCCTCAAACTGAATATGACTTGCTGTCGTAAAGCAAGAGCGATAATAAATGTAAATAAGATAGTAGTAATTACATGTCATAACAAGTATTTATTCTACGTACAACACAATATAATACAATAAATAACCAACGTGCACAGGAGACAAGTAACATGTGCTGTAGCTTTCGTAAGGAGGGTGTAAAATACCCATATACAGTTTTTAAATTTATTATCTTATATGTATTCTACTTTCCAGATAATCTGGGAAACTCGTTCCAAGAATAAGTCCAAAAAAGTGAGCGTTGATCCATCAGAATCCCGCAAGTCAGTACAAAGGGATTCGCATTTTCTCTCCGTTCAATATATAGACACTAGCTGCAAGACGCACAAATTTATACGTTTTCATACTACCGCTAATAATATATACACATTAAACGCTCCATGAACTTTAAAATATCTTCGGTCGGAAAGCTTCCACGGCCCGCCTATCCACAGATCGGAATGAAACCCTTCTTAAAAGATATATATATATATATATATATATATATATATATATATATATATATATATATATATATGTATATATATATATATATATATATATATATATATATATATATATATATATATATATATATATATATATAGAGAGAGAGAGAGAGAGAGAGAGAGAGAGAGGAATGGTTCGCACCGAATGTGTTGAGACTCTCAGTCTTATTAAAGTTTTGAGACTTTTAGATCGAGAATTCGAAACTCGATATTAGTTTTTATTTATTTTTACTAACATGAAGTTATGACGAAATAATTGAAAGTATAATACTATTAGAAAATGTAAATTGCAAATTTATTTAGTAGTATTAAAATTGGTGTTTACTGCCTGTCTTTAAAACTTTCAGTTCCAAAATAAATATTGATAAGACTTATCGTTTGAGTCTTCAGAACAATCTGCCATAATCGAATGGTTGTGAAGTTATACAAAAAGAAGAATGCAAATAAGCATGCAATTAGAAATGTATAAATCGAACTAATTTTATTAAATGTAACATTTCTGTACTGGAAATATATTTGATAACCAATAAAAAATGCGTTTTTGACAACTTAAACAATTACATTTTTGATACATACACACACTGCAATGGAAGAAAGTTGATTTTATTTAACACGACGAATATAGGTATCCATTACTTATTGTACAACGAAGAGTTATAATCACAGCTTTTCAAACAAATTGAGTAGCCTCTTACCTTTTAGTAAATAATCATAAGAATATGACTTGGTAAAATATTTGGTTAACAGCAAATCAAAAAGGAACACGAAATTCCTACGCTAATAAATCATAGATCTCTGCTTTGGTGTCACATGTGAATGTAAAGGTTGAGACAACCATTAGATATATAAAGTGATTATTGCATATTCATTTAATTATTATGAGCTGCTGTATTTCGAAAAGAAAGACTTTTAGAAAAGTAATTCCAGGTCTTTTACCTTGGAATCCTTAATCAATCTTTATTGAGGAAGTTAATGATAGTTGAAGAACTCTAGAAGATTCAGTGGGGCATATATATTATTAATCCAACCTAGTAATCAACCTTAAAGAATCGAAATGTTACTTGTCTTGAGCAGTTACTTGTTAAAAAACGAAACAATAAAATTCTCATTGTCGTTAAATTGTAAATATTGTATGACATAGGAGCCAGAAAGTCCCTTTTTGTAATAGTTTTTTCTCCAGGTACGATCAAAAGTAACAGAAGAAATCGCGCTCAACTAAAAATGGGTCTTTTCGCTATTGTATATGCAAATTATCATCATGAATAAAACAACAAACAAATGTTCACACTAACAGTTATCAATATATTTTATAAATTGTACCTCTGGAAAAAGTAGGTAAGGAACTGGATCTCAGACTCTCAGTCGTACTTACCTTACAGTTCTTTTACACATGTTTTATTACAATTATAATTATATTTAATAAAATAAGGTTTGAGATATAAATGTGGATAAGATTGGAAAATCAGCGGCAAACAGAAAATAAGACAGAAAGGACTCCAGAGAGACGTGAGTGAAGTTACAAAAATGCGGAAGCTGATAGTAAAAAGTAACAAATGGTTTGGGCACTGTGTAAAGGCTGAATTGGAATATAAAAGTTACTTTGGAATGATCAGTATCTGCAACAAGAAAGATAAGAAGAATATGTTGACAGCTCCTGGAGGGCATGGAAATAGAAACTTGTTATGCCTTAACAAAACTAAGTTGGATTTGTAGTCTTTATTACGATACATAGTAATGTCGTTTCTTATGTATTGGCTAAGTGTTATAGTGACATTTTAATAAATTACGTATACAAATACAGTAAAGGATTGTTCCAATTTACAATTTTGGTTGAGTGGATATATTGAACGTATTAGAAAAACGGACAAAATGTTATTATTATTATTTCTGTCAGCAGTAATAACAGTACAGGAAGAAAAAATAGTAAATTACGAGAATTTGACAATTGCTAGGAAACTGTAAACTTTGTTCTTAATCATTCATATATTTTTTACCCAAACAAATTGTGTGACGCATATATTCATCATATTTCAATAAGACGAAAAACTCCGATTTCGGTTATGATAAAATACTGAAGCCTTATTTAGAAATAAAAGTCCACAGAGTTCAAATTTAAATTGAAAAGAGAAAAAGACGTAAAAACACAAATACATGAAGGAGGAAATGGTTTAAAGAGGGATTCGAACTCAACTTACAATTATCTTAACTGGAAGCTGGTGCATCAGACCATTTTTATCTTTCATTTTCTGATCCACAGAAAGTACCTCAGTAACTAGTTTCTATTTTATCCTTGCAATACACGTTTTACAGTGTATCCCCAGTGTACAGTGTATCTCCACTAAACTTGAACGACAGGGCCACGGACACAGATATTTGGAGGGTATCGGCATTTCAATTTCTCTCCCACTGGGAATCGAACTCTCTACCTCTCCCACTGGACTACTTTTGAATTTCAAATAACTGAACATAAATTAATATCTTCTGTATTAGGACCACAAGAGTTTAATGTTCCAACATAAAGTAATTCAAATAGAAATGCCCATAAAAGAGACATTACTAATTTCCGTATTATTAGTTGTAGTAATATTAGTAGTACTGCTAATAGTACTAGAAGTTTGTGTTATTGTGGCATTCATTTGTATTTGTTGTTCCGGAAATAGTAAAGCTACCAGTAGTATCATGGGATTAAGTTACAGTACTTAGATAATAGGACTTTTAGCGTCGTGTTTTTTTATCAAGGCTAGAGTTTATTTTACCTTAAAATAGAATTTAAACATATCTTTTCGGATAACCACTTTAAAATATTTTTTCACCTGTCATTTACTACCTTACAAATTGAAGTGTTTCCTATTTTATCCAATCTTTTTGATTTTGGTGAAATCAATAACTCAAGAGCAGGTATGTCAAACCGAAGTCCCGCGAAGTTGATGGCCACGTACTTAACATTCGTTATTTAATTATTTTATGTTTATAAAGTCATTTTGTATGGATGGTTTTTGTATTGTGAAACATATTAAACGAAGAATTTTAATGAAAAAGCTGAAATTATAGCAATTTGATTGTACGCCAACGAAACAATTACTCCTATAATTTTGAAATAATTAAGGCTTGTATTAATACTGTCCATCATGGAAGAAATAAAAGTTAATGCAAGAGAAATATTTACAAAGTTGCCACTTTTTTAATAAATAAAGTAGAGCTGATGTCTAAAATTCATATTACCAAATTTTAACATTCAGGAGTATACTTACAAGTAGAAGAATTCTGGAAATATCTGCAAAACCACAAATCAGTTTTTATTAAAAAAAAAAGAGTAACAAAGATTGTTCGTATCAAAGTGAGATATCCATTAATTCCACACTCGACACCCGGCTCCACCACCTTGAGCGGGATTTCGTAAACATGGAAATTTTACATAGGAACACCAAATTTTCATTGCATATTCGGATTATCCGGACAATAATACGTAACTTTGGTATTGAACATATTTTTTTCCGTGATACATGGAACTGTATTCTACAAAAATGAAAATGAGATACAAACAACTGAAAAAGGAGGCATTTAATACTGTTTTCGGAGAAACCTGTAAAACTACAAATCGAATTTTAAAATAGCTGTAACAGAAGTTCTTTATGTCGAAAGGGGACACCCAGTGATACCATTCGATCCCTTGGCTCACTCACTAGTTGGCCAGGGTATATCACTTTTGAAATCTAAAAGACACGAACTCCCATCTTTTATTGTATATTGTTTCTGCGGCAAAAAGTTCGTAACCTTTGTATTGAACATTATTTCGTAGCGTGATAGATGGTGGAGTAATAGTCAATAATCAAAATAGTTTACTAATCATTGCAAAATAATAGAAAAATTAATGGTTTTGATATCTTCGCAAGTGCTATGAAATGACATTATACTTGTTCTCCCCACCGTTATTTCAGGAGGGTAAAAAGACAGTTATTCTTAAATCTGTAATGAGAACCCGGTGTTTTAGATAAAAACACTTAATTCTTCAGAACATAATACGTTATTTGGTTCACATTTTTGATAACATTTATGTGAGAAACGTCGCTAAAATGGACAGCAGTTGGGAAAATTCATGGCCAATTTTCAATCATCATTTTTCAACGGTGTTTACCCATTTTGGTTTTTATCAATTGCACCACCATCTATCAGAAAATGAAAAAATGTTTAATATAAAAGTTACGTATTTTTTACTGGAGAATTCGAATATGTAAATACAACTGGGGCTACCTATTTAACCGTCGCACGGCCAAGTGGGTACTAAGGTCCCCCAGATTACTATTTCTTGAAATCATTTTGTGTGTTAGTTTCGTAGAACATTGTTTCTTTAGCTATGTTAATATTTTGGAAGTATGCATATGCTAATGTAGCGTTCATTCTCACGAAGCTCTTTCTTTATTTGTTATAAGCGTTGGTGGATCTAAGGTCACCCACTGTATACCTTCTCGGTATAGACTTTCTATTGACTTGCTAATTTTGTATTGACTTTTGGTTTTAGTGGGGGAACCAACATATCCCATGAATAATAATGATCTTTATGAAGGCTTGTTAAGTTGCTGGTAAAAGCTATTATTTACATTACGAAGTACCCTGATTGGAGTCAGTTTCAAAGTTCCCATTGGAAGGTTTTCATAAAGGGACTTTGGAAGGAATGTCTTGTTGTTTTCAGCTTCCACATGTTGTTTACCGCTTGTAGGTCACTTTAATTTATTAAGGTAACGTTTTATAATCTTTAATTACAAGTTTATTTTTAAGCCATGTAAATGTTACAATAATTTATAAGGAAAAAATTATATTTAAATATAATCAGTTCGAAGTGCATGAACGCTTGCTGTTTAATCGGGGAGTTCAAGATTCGAATTTTCAGGGTAGCCCATCATTACTAAAACTTTCCTTCTTATCTTCAGTCTCACACAATAAAGGCCAAGAGGGTCTTTTCATTAGAATTAGAAGTAAATTTTTATATCCAACAAAAATAACTAAACAATGGTGACTGATCATACCTGTACGACAGAGATATACAAACAGATAGATATAAATAAACAAATCCACATGGCACAATACCCTTAGAGGGTTAAGGTCTACCACGTGGCTTTTTGTGGGCGGCACGTGGTCAGCAAACTGCTATTCCCAGCGCTTTATGAGTGTCGGTTTGGTCTCACGGTTTGCTCCCGCTACTCATTTCTAAAGATTGAGGTGAAAAGTTCCTTCTATTTACCCTCAGGCAACCGTCCCGGGTCGCTAGATTAAAAGTCGGACACTTTACCGACTTTACTACAGTCCAGCCCATATATATATATATATATATATATATATATATATATATATATCGACGGAACAACTTACAAACATAGAGACATAGTGTAAGATAGATCAATGAATGCAAATCATGTATTATCAGAGTTGCAACAAAATGTAAGAGGAAAACCGACCTCCAAATGTGATATTTTGAATCTAAAGTGAAGGAATTTGTTAATTATTACTAGCAGCTTCGGTTGTACACTCTGTATGTGCCCAGTCTCTGATTAAAATGCAACGTTGGTTTTTACCTCGACTATGAATGAAGTTCTTGTTGTAAATGGGGGCTGGCCATCGACAAATTAAGAAAATGGCAAGAACTTCAGTCATTTATGTCGCAGGTCCAGGTAAATGGGAACGTTGCCTTTTCATTTAACACTGGCCGTATAAAGAGTATACAGTCCAAACTGCTCGTCTGATTCTTTTTTTTTAAATCTTCACTTTAAATTGAAGGAATCATATTTCGAGACGGTTTCCGCTCTTACATTTTTTTTATATCTCTGATAATAAGTAAGTTACATTGTATTAGGGGACTTTTGTGACACTCTGTATATATACAGATTAGAATTATCAAAAGAGACATAGAAATGTCTTTCCTGAGACTTAGATAAAGACTTTTATTGGAACACGTCTATTTCGTATGTCTGATGATGAAATTGAAACAAAAACACAGAAGGAAATAAAACGGGGACGGTATTTCATGCACGACAGAAAGTAGGAAACAAAGTCAAAGATTAAATGGGGAACCTGTAAGCGATGGACATGTAGGATGCAGCGAAAAACTGGAACAGTTGTGAAGTGTAACAACTGTTCATAAAATCTCAATGAAAAAAGAATAAATTGGTAACAAGGTATGTAGTGATACACAATATAGACAGGAATGCAAAAAATGTGTTACAAATACTTTGTTATGAAAACTGTCCAGAGTAGAATGTATATTTTAACAATATGTTATCAAGTCAAAATAGACACAATATAAACGCTGTAAGGGGAGTTGTGTAGAGAAAAAACGCAATAAGAACAAATTGAACACAATTTCTAATGTGGTGACTTAG
The DNA here is from genome assembly GCF_964235325.1 of Thermobia domestica. Taxonomy (NCBI): domain Eukaryota; kingdom Metazoa; phylum Arthropoda; class Insecta; order Zygentoma; family Lepismatidae; genus Thermobia; species Thermobia domestica. Next base: position 5,688 of record NW_027657779.1, on the reverse strand, counting down.
GGCTCTCATTGCATCATTTACGTCATGATTTTGAGATTGGCTGTGCTGAGGGTTAAGATACCAAAGTTGACAGGCCCCGCTAGCCAGAGTGGGGCAAGAGGTCGAATGTGGTGTGATTCGATATCCCACTTACATTCGAACAATTTTCATTAAAACTTTTTAAAACGAAATTGTAGCTTTTCAGATATTTCCAAAAAAGTTTTAAATGACTCATTATGAACTGTTTGTAACCCATTTTGATTTTTCGATTGCAGCGTCATCTATCACGCAACAAATATGGTCGATACAAGAAAGACCAACTTTTTCCCAGAGAATCCGAATACACAATAAAAAGGGCTATTCTTTTTTAAGATTCCAAAGTCGGACAACTCGTAACCCTGGAAGTGTTCAGGGAGGTTCGAATGTAATATAACTGTCCCTTAGAGGCGAGAATTTTTGTTACATCTTCCTGAAAATCCGGTTTGACATTATCCAGATATGTCTAAAAACAACCAACATGCCTCACTCAGTATATATATATATATATATATATATATATATATATATATATATATATATATATATATATCAGAAGCGAAATAACACGAATAAAAAATCCTTAGAATTATTACCACTAAGAGAGGGATCCCGATTTCAGAGTAGTCAATGGCATTCTAGAACTAAGAGACGAAACTGATATTTCAGAGCTTTTCGATTCGACAGTTATACAAGCCTTACTTAGAGATCGTGTACGCAAACACGGTACTGCCGTGTACTATTGGTCAGCTCTATGACGATTAAAATATCAAAATCATGCGGACAAGCGATGATAGAATAACGGATTTCCACAGAGCATAAAGAACTTACCGGTTGGAAACGGCGCCACCAAATTTTGTAATGAAACTATTAGCGGTTTAAGAAGAGTCTACCCTAAATCCTCTGCTGAAACAGCTACAGGGATAACATGACGAAAATAGAACTCACTGGGTGTACGGAACTTAGGCCATTAAGCACCATTCACATTGAAGAGTGAGAGTTAAAATTTAGAAAAAACAGGGAAACTTACGACGAAAAAGGGAAGTTGATCTCCATAAAGAAATATTTGGATGCACTCTCCACGTCAGGGAGGTATACAAACCGGAACATCACATGTATTGGTTGATATAGGAATGTATACCATGAGCCTTTGATAAATGAGTCGGACTATTATTGTTGAAGATAAGCAACCCAGTCTCTTCAAAAAAGTCCGTTACTTGACGTCCATGATTGGCAGTGCTGAAAGTGACTCACATACGATGATAGGCAATATGACCTCTAAGAATAAGGACAGGTTGTTCATGCTGATGATAAATTAAGCAGAATGGATTTGGTAAAAGCTCCAGATTGAGGAATGTGTATGAAAGAAATTGGGAGTGGAAGAGGAAAGAATATTCGTGACGCAACAGTTTACAGTCAGAAAACTATGTGAATCTGTGGAGATTAAGAAAGTCGAAGACACATGTCGAGACGAAGAAAGCAGGTCGTCGAGCACGAGGATTATCATATTTATCAGCAAAATAGTCAGAAATAAGGTTAGGTAGACATAATATTAATCTCCTACAAATATATGGGGACTAATGAGTAATCTTTGTGAGAAGTTGTTTCAATTCCTCTAGGTAACTACTAAAGTCCGTGAGCTTCCAGGGAAGAAGCGTCATAATTCGAAAGATTAACATTTCAGGCGAACTTTTCATATGCACCAACTAATATTGCCTCAGTGTCTACTAGTTCATGTAGACCATGTCAAGTTTATAGGAAACTGAAATCGGCTCATAAACATGTTCAAATGTTTGTCTTTTCGGGGAAAGATCATCATTCGGCAAAAGGATATGCATGCTAACATTTAAGAAAACGACAAAATTTTCGCGCGGATGACCTAGAGTTCGCCGAAGACCTCTACGAACAGAAACTCATAGTGTTCCGTAAGGTTAGCAACTCGATGCTATGAGTGTGTTGCCGGAACAGAAAGAATATTATTTGAATGGATGCTTGAGTAGTCACGCATTTACAGGAACAGTAGCAGATTAGTCAGAAAGCAAGAAAGGAAATCTTCCTATTAAGCGACCCTAAGCACTACCAGCGGAAGACTTCCCAACAACAATTAACTCTAGAATACGTTTCTGACGTTAATATCCAGCCTTTACGTTATTCTGAAGTGTAGGAAAATTGAAAGTAATTATAAGTGGCTGGGTACCAACAAGTTCATCTGACTTCTTGATTTGATGCGTTGCATTTACATCATGCTGATCAGCAAGCTCTGAATTTATCTCTTTCACAGTTCCCATATGATATGACACTGCAAGAAGCATTCATTAGACGATTATATTCTATCATTACTTTAACTGGTGCATCTGAAATGAATTTAAGTTGCTTCGCTGTTTGCTTCTTTTCGAGAGACTCAAACATTAAACTGTCATTCCGTAGATTTTGATATCTTTAGGCAGTCTGGAGTTTGCAATATATCTGTTTACAGGCATTCGAATACTTGTCTTTTCGACAATATGTAAAGTTTGAAAGTCTGTCCCATTTTCGTTTAGTCAGAGACTTTATACAGATGGTTGGTCCGAAAAGAAGTTTATATTTTTAGTAACAGTAAAAGATGGTATTAAATACGCAGGTATAAACAGAAAACGTGATAATGCCACAGATACATTTATATTTTTCATCTCGTCCCTTCCTGTGCAACAAACCACAGTTCTCAGAACGGACATTTCCAACTTCTGATAAACGATACCTTCTAGACTACTCGCCACCTTGTATCACTTTATGTTATCTTAAAAGATTCGGTACGGCATGTTTACCGAATTTTCGCACACTGATTATTCTTGATTCCGAAGTACCGACCATTATAACTTATTAATATAGACTCACACTACACTTTGTATCTTGTATTTTCATTTTTATATTACTCACTGACTTTTTCTTTGACCCTTGGGTACGACACTACTCCACTAAAACTGACAATCCATTTTTGTCGGCTTTGCAACTCTGAATATAGCTTTGACCATCTGCTGACCAAGATGTTTTGGATGACAAACTTGAATTGTCTTTCCACTGGACATTCAATTAGCGGTACATCGCGGTCTCCTCACGTCCTCAGTACACTTTGTCAAAGTGATTTTCGTGACAATTATTCGGAAAAGATTACAGAATTACAATATTGCAAGGAGTAAAATACTCCTTTTCACCTCGCTTTTTTCCGGCACCTTTTTCACTGTATTCGCGGTTCGTCGTGGATTTATTTTCGTCTATCAAGTTTATCCACGATTCGTGAACCGAAAACTGCATCTTCATAACGTTGTCTCCATGGAGCAAACCACTGTCTTGTTCTCTTCCTGGATTTGGTTCCCAAGCTGAATTTTTCTCGTAATCCTACGATATACAAACTTGCTAAATTCTGTGATCTGAAGCTAGTGATTTATTTTGTGTGCAGTGATTGAATATAGAATTATTAGGTGTTTTTGCATCCTGTGCCCCCAAGTGTAGTGAATTTAGAGTGTTTTTGTTAACCTGTGCATATATTGGTGTGCTCAAGTAATGCTTACTGTGAGCATTGTGTAGGCCTATTTTTGGTTCTTCACAGGCGCTGTATAATTCTCTATCTTTGTCATTACTAGTGATATTTCCTCTAAGCTGGTCTAGTTTTCTTAATTTAAATAGAATATAACCTATAACCATTATAATCATGAATAATAATACTCCTAACACTGTTTTTACTATACTAAAATACAATTGTTGATCTTCATTTCACTTCTAACTGTAAAACATATAGAGAGATATAGGGAATATGAGGCTTATTTTCTCAATTGATATTCTATATTTATATTCTAACAGCTACTTCTTATTGATTTATATTCCTTTTTGGGTATACCTTTCTTTCTAGTTGTAACGACAACTTGTGGCTCCGTAGGCCTAGATTTGTTCTATTTTTGTCATTGAATTCTTTTTCCATAAATTATGCGTAACGCATGCAACGATACCCATTTCTTTCTTTGTGTAATCTTTTGGTGCTATTAACAACACTTTCATTACATCTTGTTTCTCCCGTCTCTCTCCTTTCTGAGGACCCCACTCAATAAGTCCCAGGTTCATATACGTAGTAAGCGAAGAAGTCTTAAACGCGCCTCCAGCATCCACATTCCACTTAGAAGACTGTGTTATTTAACTGAAGACTCATATCGACTCCTCAGGACTGTTTGTAGTAGCAACCAGGTTACTACTTGGGATTACCCTGGGACACTTCCCCTAAGTGCTAATTCCCCCTAAGTGAGTCAATGGTGTGAGAAGAATACTTATAGTGAAATCTCAATTATAATCTTCTTCCTATATATATACATATTTAGCAACGCGATAAGGGCTATAGCATAGTGAAAAGAGATGTGTGATTTTAATATGGCATTTAATTATACATAATCAGTGTTAAGTGTTGTGATCTTTTCTCTTCATTATTTTTCTTTTTAATTATATTCTAATGAATAAGTATAGTGTCATTTAATCCAGTGTGTTTTCGTTGTGAGTGTAAGTGATGTTTGTGTGCGTTATGATATGGGTGAACCTCTGATCGTCCGTGAAGTTTTCGAGACGAGACATACGAACCTCTCCGCTCCTAATGTTTATCTCATCATCGAGACCGATGAGCACTTTTTGAAACAAAGTTGTAATCCCTTCTTGGAGAGGACCTTCATCGTCCTACCCAGATAAGTCCAGGTCTCAGGAGAATATTAATTGACAGGGCAACGGAGGACAGGCCACGAACCGAGTTAAAATAGCCGATTGCACACTCAAGAGTAATGATCACAGTGACCACAAGATTAAAATCAAATCTTCTCTTCATTTATTTTCCTTAACGTTGCATCATTTTCGTTTCTCATGATTCAATGACAATATTTCCACGATGAAGAAGATTCTGCCCTCGGAATTTTTCCCAACTTTCTTCATTCATGAGAATATTTCCAAGCTCTTCCTTTCGCAAGAATATTTCCACGGATTTTCTTACGCTTCGTGAGAATATTTCCACGGTTCCTACTACGCTAAAAAAATGTGGCTCCTCGCCTTATATCGACGTATATCTACTGTAATTTTTAACTTATCTCCTGTATTCCCCATGCCGTAAACGCTTGTGGGCCACTGATGGACTGCCTGCAACACGTCGCTTAGAAGTGGTGGCCCGGAAGCGACGCTCGCGTACGACCCAGTGGCCGTTTTTCCAATTTTACTGGTGGGTGGCCCACCAGCGACAGAAATCGGTGGTCCCGCCGCGATAATCGCCAGCGGCCCGCTTATATATTTTTGTTATGTTACAGTTGGATGGCCCACCAGCGACGCGTCGCTAGAAATTGGTGGGTCAGTGGCGACGCTCGCGGGCGGCCCGGTTTCCGTTTTTCCAATTTTACTGTTGGGTGGCCCATCAGTGACAGAAATCGGCGGTCCCGCCGCGACGAAACGTCTGTGTTCCACCAATTAGCAGATTTTTTTTGCCAACATGGAACACCGTATTTAGTAGCCCAAAAATTGCCTGATGTGATTGAATTATTGTAACCATAGCTTAGAATAAAAAGAAGTAATTGCTTGTTCTTGAAGTAATGGGTATTCAAATGCACTTTCTCTCATTTTTATTTATAGAGGTTTCACAGCCTTGGCTCAAAATCTGCAGGAATATCAATTGCTTTA
>NW_027657778.1:0-19891 GCF_964235325.1 Thermobia domestica | reverse complement strand
ATACATTAGTTGGAGGTACTTCCCAGCGATTTCTGAATGATCATCTAACATATGCCGCAACACTCCTTCTACACTATCCACTTCACTATCTGGAGTTCATTTTGTAACTACATGTAAAATTTCAAAAATTCATGGTGGTTTGTTTTCTCAAAAATGGAAATTCTCATCACATTGCTAGAAAATTTACCATCAGGTTTTGCAAAGTATGAGCTGGGGAAGATGAAATAATGATGTCTTAAAGATCTCACAAGCTGGATCCTTTTTAAGCATGTTAGCCAGTTTGTTGCTGCATGCCATCCCAACTTCTTTAAACTTCTTTTTGGCACTCTTTGATAGACAAATGGCGAACTAGTAGCGTTTACCCAGGTCAAGTATGCAGAAGGGAGAAAGAATGATAATGAATAAATTGTAAAAGCGTCGAAAAATTCACTTTTACGTGAATTTCGTGGAATATCGAGACTTGTTACAAATTTCACAAATTCGACAGAATTTCACGTTTAATCACGAGCGTTATATGGCCTACCAAATAGTGAAAAAAATATATTTTTAAGTACACAACATTTTCATACAAAACTGATACTTTCGCGTTTTCGCGTGTCACCAAAAAATAATGTCTCTAATTATTCCTATTCCGATCAAAATTAGAATATGCTGCAGTGATCTGGAACTCATCGCAACAGCAACATTGACACCAACTGGGAAAAAAAAATCCAATCTAAATTTATCAAATACTTAGCTTACAAGAGAACTGGAATGTACCCATTTTCCGAAAACTATTTTACATTAAGAGATAACTTCTGTATTCCCACAGATGTGATAGATCTGAATTTTTTCCATAAAATAATACAAAACGAGTTCAACTGTATGGATTTGATATCGACACTAAATTTTTGTCCCGTCACTGAAAACTTGTCTGACAAGTTTGGCCTGTTCTATTGTTAAAAAAGCAAGAACCAACGTATTATTGAAGTCACCAATCTGGAGAATATGTTCTTGTTATAACATAATATGTAACGAACACAAAAGAAATTGACATCTATAATATGAACTACAATATGTTTAAAAGGGCCTTGTCACGCTACAAGAACTTGTAGCTGTCATAAAAAAAAAAAAAAAAAATCTTGAAACCCTACCATATTTCACCATGTAAACATAGTCTTGAAAGGGACATACAACATTTTTTTTCCATCTTGCGAGGAGTTGAACAATGTGCAACTTTCTGGGACGTCTTGCTTGCTACCTGCTATCGCCCTCCCGCTGACATAAAGGAAAAACCAGTTTCGCCGCTTCCGAAAGAACGGATTCTTTTGGACAGGGAGGGGGAGTACGCTAAAATACACATTTTTAATGAGGAGGTTCAATATTTATCCACTAGAGTGTAGTGCTGCATGGGTGGAGATACCTTTCTTGCTTTCAAGACGTTGTAACATTTAAACAGTAAATAGAAAAATCGGGTTGCAATGTTCCTTTTTTTTTTAATGGCAGCTACAAGTTCTTCTAACGTGACAACGTGCCTTAAGAAAACTATTGTAAATTTATTTTGTAATACACCATCTTTGTGATTGGGCTTATACCTGTTGTGTTGTTGTTCATAAATAAAAAATAAATAATCCCTTTTAGGCTAAGGAAGACAAGTGACTACGGCAAGTGAATGATGATGGAGGAATTGGTCGAATGAGAGTGTGGGAGGAAACAGGAGTACCTCGACAAAACTCATGGACACGCTGTTGTCCAGCACAGACTTACTTAAACAGGGATTGAACCAGGGGCCCCAAGTCTAAGAAGAGGTAAACGCTCTACCATTGAGCCAACGAACAAGAAACTGTTATGTGTCAGTGCAACAGGTCATGTGTAATTTTCGAGAAAACTGAGAGAAACTATTTGTTAACCTATAAATCTGATGATTAACGAGAAGTACACCGGCTTATTAAGGGTTTGATCAACACTGTCATGAAGTTCTTCATTTTGGCACTAGCAAAATGACAGTAAATACTACACTTAATGAGATAGCTATCTCCCAAAATTATTATTAATTCTTAAGAGTCTTCATCCCGCCGAAATTAAAATACCGCTAATTTTACAGTAATTTTGTGATATCTTCAAATAGATAAAAGATAATCGAAATGTGGAACAAGAGCGCCCTAGACAATATTATTTTACATGAGAAACCGTTATCACGACTCACTTATCTGCTTTCGATTTCGAGCCATTTTGAAAATCGGCATTTATTTTCGCGTTTCTAAACAGCTGAAAACGGAAAGCCACTAGGTGACTTATGATAACAGTACCTCACGCAAAATAATATTGTCTAGGGCGCTCTTGTTCCATATTTCAACTATCATTTATCTATTTGAAGATATCACATAATAACTGTAAAATTAGCGGTATTTTAATTTCGCCGGGATGAAGACTCTTAAATTGTAATTTCTATTTGACTAACATACTGAGTTTATTAATATGACATACTTAAGGATTATTTCTGATGAGTAGTTTTCGAGAAAATTAATAAAAAAGGAACTTTTAATTGCGCTAGAAAGTATCTTGTTCGATGCCAATAATAACAGAGAGTTACACTGGAAGAATTATTTATATGATTGTGTACTGTAATATAATTACTGTTCACTATCAAATTGTGTGTATGTGTTTTATTTTTAACAGTGACATAAACGCTCATAGAACTAATCCGCATACTATTAATAGTTATCAACATACAACTTGTAATGATAATTAATTAGTGTTTCTCATGAGACGAGTAATAACTATTATCGTATCGTAATTTTTGTCTCGTATCGTATTTTTTTGAACTTTCGTCTCCAGAGGCGTATCTAGCCCGAGACCGGGGCCCTAGAGTATCCCAATTTTTATTTTATTTTATTTTATTTTATTTTATTTTTTTTTTTTTTTTGAGTGACAAAAATAATTGAATTTATTACTTATATATTTTTGAAAGTTCATAGTAAACTCATAATATACTTATCATAGTCTGAGCTGTGGTTAGCCCTCCAGTTTTTATCTTCTAGATCGGTCTCTGCTTGTCTCGTCTCAATTTCACAAGAATTCTTTCTCATCTCGTCTCGATTTTCGCAAAAAATTTTCTCGTTTCGTAATTGTATGTACAAAATTCATCACCGTCTCTTTTAGCCTAACCGACATAATCGTGGGACGTAAAACTCAAAGATTTCATTTCACTTCATTTTCTTCCTTGATTTCATCTAGAAATTAACAGAATGTTTTCGCGTTATAAGATGTCGTACGTAGGCATCATTGTATACGTTGTTAACAAGAATTGTAGAAATTAGATATTTTGCTGATTATTAAAAAAAAAAAATGTTGTTAACGTTCTTAATATCCTGTAGTAGTGGTTAGCACTACAAAAGGTAATATTATATTGGTCGTAGAAATGCTTCCAGATGTTCCGTGCACGTGGAGTGTGGCCACAGAGAGCACAATGGGCGTGTCGTTTTGGTTCGATTCATTACATTTGGTCAGGGAGTGAGGAAACCGACAGATTAGATATATTTACAAGCAGAGGAGGGGAGAGACAGGCTAGAAACAACTAATGAGTTGCAATTTGTTATTTGCTTCCAGAAAACCCTACAATACACAGTGTAGCTAACTTACATTAATGTTATGTCTTTTACAAAACTCTTCTCTATTGCAGAAATAACATGTTCTTCCTTAATTTTAGCAAAATCCTTATCACAAATATACACTGCACTTGAGACATAGCTAATGAATTGTCTCATCATTTATTATTTTATGCCGAAAATTAATTAATAAGTCTGTTTGATGTATATTTTCTGCAATAGCAAATAGTAGTAGTTGTAGTAGTAGTAGTAGTTGTAGTAGTAGTAGTAGTAGTAGTAGTAGTGGTAGTGGTAGTGGTAGTAGTAGTAGTAGTAGTAGTAGTAGTAGTAGTAGTGGTAGTGGTAGTAGTAGTAGTAGTAGTAGTAGTAGTAGTAGTAATAGTAGTAGTAGTAGTAGTAGTAGTAGTATTTGTGAACATTTGCCGGAGTTCAGCCATCTGGTTTGTTGTAAAAATGAAATGAAATGAAATCTTTCCGTTTTATGTCCCGTGGATATGCCGGCAAGGCTGAAGGAGAAGGCGATGATGAGAAATGAATGAAATGGTACAGTGAAGAAAGTGGAAGGAAACGGAAGAACCCGGAGGAAATCCCCGTACACAAAGTTCGTCCATCTAAAAGTTCACTTGCGCGATCCAAAGAGACCCCATGCACTAGAGGTGAGCGCTCAACTACTGAGCCATCGGGGCCCCCTCCTGTTGGTTGTATTTTTTAAAATAATTTGCTTGGAAACATTATTTTTTACTTTCATCACAGATTTGCTTATTTTATTTGTGGTTTTTAAAAGAAAGCATTTTGGAAATATTTTTATTTTATTCTTTTTTAGTTTTTAGTACAATTTATTTTATTTTATTTTTATTTTTGAAATAAAGCATATTTTAAAAAATGTATTTATTTTACTTTATTTCAGTTTTTTACTTCTTTGTGCGATTTGTTTTATTTATTTGTTAATTTTTTAAAAACAAAAACAAAATTTTAAAATATTTTATTTTTATTTTAATTAAATTTTGAGGACGATTTGTTTTATTTTGTTTATTATTTTTAAAGAAAGCATTTTTGAAAAAAAATACTTTATTTTATACACTTTTTTACTTTTGAGTACGATTTGCTTTACTTTATTTTTTTAAAAAAAATATGATTTCAAAAATGTATTTATTTTATTTTATTTCATTTTTTACTTTTTTGTGCGATTTGTTTTATTTATTTGTTCATTTTTTTAAAGCAAGATTTTAAAATATTTTATTTTTATTTTTATTAAATTTTGAGTACGATTTGTTTTGTTTATTATCTTTTAAAGAAACCATTTTTTAAAAAAATACTTTATTTTATACTCTTTTTTACTTTTGAGTACGATTTGCTTTATTTTTTGTTTGTTAAATATTTTTTAAAGAAAACAAGTTTTTAAAAATGTGTTTATTTTATTTTGTGAATATATTTAAATAATTGTGAATTATTGTGAATATATTTGTTTTATTTAGTGAATATATTTAACGAAAGCATTTTCTAAGAAACTATTTTCTAGTTGTTTTTTTTTTTTTTTTTACTTTTTAGTACGAATTGTTTCATTTTGTTTGCTTTTTTTTATAAAAAGGAAAGCATGCTTTTAGAAAATATTTAATTTTATTTATTTATTTTAGAAATGTATCATGAAAAATCGTGAAAATCTGAAATTTTCTTCGAAGTTGAGATGAGAATGCTAATCCCTGTGTACTAGATAATCCCACGTCACTCAAAAGTAAACCCGGTTGCACACTTAAAGGTTGATATCGATCCTTAAAATCGAACAAGGGATCTTTTAACTTTTCTTGTCTTATATCTCTGTCCCAAAATTTCATCATCGTAAACGTCAGATAGTCTCTCAAATTAAAGGACATGGTTGAACTATTGTCAGTAAAAGAAAAGTATGTAATTTTAAAAAAAGAAAGCAAGCGAAGCAAATGAGATGCATTCGAGTCGAGTCGAGTCGAGATTTAAGCCTGTCTCGACTCGTCCCGAGAAAATGTTGTCTCGACTCGTGTCTCGACTCGAAAATATGTTTCTGTCTCGACTCGTGTCTCGACTCGACTCGAATTCGAGTCGAGACGTCTCGAAATTCGAGTCGAGACAAAATATACGAGTTAAAATATACGCACACATCAGCCAGAATATTATGACTACCTACCTTATTGTCAGTGTGTCCAACTTTGGCACGGATAACAATGGCGACGCGTCTTGGCATGGACGCAATGATCCTTGAAAGGTCACTGGAGAGAGTTGATTGGTACACATAGGCAAGGGCGCCGATTTTACTGTAAATGTGGGGGGCATTCAGATACAGAAGGCATATATATGAGGATTTTAAGACAAATTGTATTCAAATTATGCCAAATATTGTATATTCATAAATACAATGCGGGGGCTCACATGAGCTTTGGGGGTGCCCGGGCCCCCTCGACCCCCCAGGATCGGCGCCCTTGCACAGAGGTCATTTAATTCCCGTAAATTCCGGGAAGAGGGGCGATGCGCTCTGAAGTCATGTTCAATCACATCTCATTTGTGTTCGATTAGGTTCAGATCAGGCGAGTTGGGCGGCCAGCACATCACTTGGAACTTGTCCCTGTGTTCCTCGAACCACTCCATCACAATCCTGGCCTTGTGATACGGTGCATTATCTTTTCGAAAAATGCCACTACCGTTAGGAAACATGGTCGTCGTCTGCAAGCAGTGTGTGATACGTCTTGGCCGTCATGGTGCCTTGCTCGAGCTTCACTAGACACATAGATGCTCACGTGAATGTTTTCCGGAGCATAATTAAGCCACCGCCAGCTTGTCTCCGTCCCGCAGTACAGGTGTCAAAGAACTGTTCTATTGAAACACGACGAATTCGCACCCTCCCATCGTCATGATGAAGAAGGTATCGGGATTCATCAGACAATGCAACGCTCTGCCACTGTGCCTAGGTTTAATGACGATGGTCATGTGTTCATTTCAGTCGCAGTTGCCGATGTCGTGGTGTTAACATTCGCACATAGATGGGACATGGGCTTCGGAGGACCATCGTTAGGGGTGTTCGGTGCACTGTGTTCAAACGCACTTGTACTTTGCCCAGTAATAAAGTATGATGTTAGTTCTGCCACAGTTCGCTGCCTGTCTTGTTTTACCAGTCTGCCCAGCCTATGACGTCTGACATCTGTAATGAGGTGGGGGCGCCCAACCCCTCGACGTTTGGACGTCGTTTTCCCTTGGTTTCGCGACTTGTTGAAGACACTCACCACAGCACTCCTCGAACATCCGACAAGTCCTGCAGTTTCCGAAATTCTCCTGCCGAGTATGCGGGTCATTACAACCTGCCCTCGGTCAAACTCAGATCGCGCGCCTTCCCCATTCTACACACGGCCAGCACTCTCACTGATACTACATGCACCGTACGCGTGACTGACTAGCAGACATTCGTCGGCAGGTGACACAGATATTGCCTGGACGGAAATTATATCGATAATAGGTTGGTAGTCATAATGTTCTGACTGATCAGTACATACTAAATAAATTTAAAATGTAGGAAATTTTCAACATTCTGATTAACTTGCAGGAAATTTCACAATGAAAAGAAGCAACTCACTTGGACAAGACAACGGTTAGTTGATGGGGCAATCATTTTTTCTGGTCTTTGAGGTGTGAGCTTTGACCATGCCTTGTGAAATTTTGATGTTTGGTGCTCATCAGTCGCGCTTCCATTTTTTTCTAATTGTTCCAGTTCATGATAATTAACAATACATTGCGCAGTTCGAATGCATGTTCACATTTTCATTCAATCCAACTCAAGCCGCTTCAGATACTATAGAGTTGTATTTGTTTACGAAGAATTAATTGCGTATTAGAAATACACCCCAACAAAACATTCTGCGTGTTCATCTGCTCAGTATTCAAGGTTTTAATTACAACCTGAATTGTTAAAATGCGAACGTAAGTTGCATTAGATATCTAAGCAGTTCCTAGTCTATGGATAATTCAAGCAATGCTAATTAAGGTCTTTCTAGCAAGCACTTCTGCTGTTCATAAACCTTACGCATTGGAGTAGGAAAAAAAAAGAAAAGAAAAGAAAGAAAGAAGTAAAATTGGTAATTTTGCAACCGTGACTCACTCGGGCTCATGCTCTCTATCCTCAATGGAGCTCGCGTTCGCTAATCTTAATGAGGATCACACTAGTCAAGTTTCTCACTAATTCGAGCTTGAGCTTGATATTTACTGTGAAATTCTCTTCAGCTCGATCTCGTAATGCCACACGTCCTTTCTTGTTTTTACATTTGTCTCACCATTTTCGATTTATACGGGTGGCCGTGGACTTTTCAATTAAGTTTTTGTTTTCATTTTGACCCGCCGCCATTTTGCACAGGGTTGTCGTAGAGAGTCGAGACTTGCTCCATTTTCCTTCATTTTACAACAGATTTCAAACGATGTGCTACTTAACCCCCCTTGCCATTTGAAACTTTTTAGTTGGATCCCGTCTGGGGCCCTGCGGGGAACCCTGAGGCAAACTTTTTACCCCAAAAAAGTGTGGCATTGAAAATGATGGGATACATGTTCACCGAGTTTTCCATTTACCCAATCGTTTCCGAACAAATGACTCGGTTCAAACTATTCTAGCAGGTAATTTCCTAGCTATGGCTTTTTAAATATCTAGAAATTGGCCATGTTTTTGGCCAATATCACGGGAACGGTAAGCCATAGAGATATGATATTGGTGGTAATCAATCCCTAATAGAATGCTAAACATTTTTGTCCTGATATTAATTGGTGGCCACTGGCCAACTGGCCATTGGCCAAACCACTGGCCAGTTGGACAGTGACTACCGGTTACTATTTGGTACCAAAATGTTTACCATCCTTTTAGATATTGATCAACAGCAATATGATCTCTCTATGACTTACGGTTCCCGAGATATGGCTGCTTAAATTTCTGTAAATCGGTCATTTTTTGGCCACTATCTTGCGAACGGTTAGATTAACGCGAAAAATGTAATCATTTTGTCTAATAGTTTTTGATGCTCTATCTAATGCAGTGTACAAAATTGAAAAAATTGCAAATAACAGACAGACGGACAGATAGACACACAGACATAGAGAATTCAGTAACGAACTTTTTAAGTTCGTTGAATATGTTGTAACTCACGATATCCCGCCCGGTGACACGTATAACTTCGGGATTCGTCTAGTTATAACATATCCAATGCGAACACAATTGTCTCGTTCGGATCTCACAAGGGAACATTCCGAAAATGATAGCTGCAGTGAAAGGTGTGGCCTATGCCAATTGAAAGAGCTGTAACAGAGATGAGCATTTCCAAAAAATTAGCTGCCCATAGCAATAGGCTCAGGAAATATAAGGGGTGGAAGTTCGGGAAACAGCAAGGCTGGACAAGGGGGAAAAGTGCAAATTCCACAAAAAAAGGGGGGCACGGCAAAATACAATGCTGACAAGTGATGTATAGAAAGAGACTTGCCACAATAGGGAACAAATGAAGGCCACCAGTGGGGTTAACAGTGTTGCCAACTGCAATGAAAAGTACATGTTTTGCAAAGAGTGCAAGTGAGTGCAATATTCAGTGTCAACCTGTCATGTAGAACATAAGATATGGCGTGTCTAATCAGTGGTACAATCTAACAAAAGAAAATAGAAAAAAAACAGAAGTACGAAAAATACGGAAAAAAAACGGAGTTGGCCATAATGCGCCACATTTGATCAGGGGCTGTACATATTAGAATGAACAAAACAAGAAGCACCGAATATGCAGGAAACCGACGTACCTAGAGTCGAAAAGAAAAACGAGTTCCAAAGTTGGCAAGACTGGCCATGGACATCCAGACAAGTCTAATATAGTTAGGCCACTCGCTTCAGAAAAAGAAAATTCCGGCAACAGGCATCACTCGGAATGCATCAATGTTAGAGTGATTGAGGCAATGTCAAGTCGGGGAACATGAAATGGTTGGGTTGAGCCAACAACCGATAATAGAAGTAGTGAACATTATGTCATGGTTGGTCGTATGTGGGAATATGCAGGGTCTCCCATCAAACTTTGTGACCTGAAAGATTTGCGAAACGAACAAAAATATGACGGATCCAGTTGTCCAGGAATGTACCAATGTCATCGGGTGATAAAAGTCTGTGAGAAGCAAGTGCCCCCAGAATCCCCAACATAGGGCCCCAGGAGCCAACTTCAAATTTTCAAAAGGAAACAGGGACCGAGTGTTACCTCTCTCGATTGATCATGGAATGTGCAACAACATATATAGGAAACATTTGCTATATGAAGCATGTTTTTCAAAATGGACGCCACAAATATGTGCTGTCTTAACATGGCATCGAACAATGTGATCTCAAATTTCTGCGAAGCGAAAAGAGATGTTGCAAATCCAATTGCACAGGAATGTACTCATGTCGAGGGCCAAGAGAACTTTGTAAGAAGCAAGTCCCCCAGGGCTCCCATCATAAGGCTCAAGGGGGTCAACCGCAACATTTCAAATGGGAACAGGGGCGGATGATATTTCTCTTTATAGATACAACACCGTCTATTAAAAAAAAAAAAAAAATGCTATATGAATATGAAACAGATGTCAGGCAAGGACAACTGGCGGTGTTTCCCATATGATCAGACGATGACTTATTTATGGCACGAGCCATAGTAGAAGGCGGCTTAGTTGAAGAAACTACACCCTCTCAGTAACCTAAATTGCACGAAAATTTCCAAAGCAGGTTCATTGACCTGACTACCGTATGTTGCCCACTTTGTCCAAGAGCGGGATGGTTTGTTTCTAACTTTTCTACCGAAACGCATTTGTCTGGAATGGTGTTTCGGAGACAATAAAATAAAGAAAATATACTAGGCAGAGAGAGAGCAGGGAGGAGGGAGTGTACCAATTATTCTTTCCTCTAAACCAGCGTTTCCCAACCTCTTTTAACTTGCAGCACACTATGGGTGTAACATGGATTCTCGCGGCACACTTATAGATATTATTATTTTTAAATATAAAACACACTGGTATTTTTTTTCTTTGATTACTGATCTCCTTCGCATAGAGAAGAAAGCTCGATCACTGGGTTTTCCTCGTGGTAAATCACTATGCTTATTTTTCATTCTAATTTAAAAGGAGAAAACAACTGCAATGAAATGTTGGACTCAGGTTATTAAAAATACGCTTACTCTTTCGAAAACTGTATCCAACCTTTTACTAAGAATGAAGATCACTAAATAACGAACGAACAAATAAATCTATTTTATTTTTAAAACACAAATGTAAATAATTTATCGAAAGGATTGAATGATATTTTAAATTTTCAAGTTACGAAATAGTCTGTAACGATAAAGAAGCAATAATGGTCATAACAATAACAAATACTTTTTTCAACATTAGAAATGTACAGAAAAGTAACACGTCATGAAACTTAAAATTGTAGATTCATAGTAGAGGTTCATAGTAATGTGCAATACAAATATACATTTTCCCCTACGTTTTGCAATTTGATTGCTATAGAATTAATAATTTTGTTTTGATATCCTCGCGGTACATCAGTGGCCCATTCACGACACACCAATGTCGCGGTATTTTCACTGCTGGCTTCTCATTTTAGACAGGTATTTACAACAAAGGGGGTAGCGTGCACCTTTGCACCCCCTTAAATCTGGCCCTGTCCAGAAGTTATGTAGCCCTATATCGTTCATGGAAATAAAAACACAATAGTTATAACTATGCTAAATTACTATAGACTGCCAATTGCCCATTCAGACAATTTATGATGTTCACTTTATTGCAATGTTCTTATACAGACTAGATATAGGCTACGGATAATAGTTTTATACAAACTAGATAATCTATTATTATTATTATTATTATTATTATTATTATTATTATTATTATTATTATTATTATTATTATTATTATATTTGAAGTACAATCAAATATCACGACATTAATTATTAGTTTTAATTAATTGAATTGAGCTGAAAATTAAATCTTGATCTCTTAAGGTTAACTATTAATTTTATCCGTTCTGTATACTACCTTTCTAAAGTAATAAATGCTGGAATTGGTTTCAAGGCTGTTCCTGAGTGAATAATTTCTTCATAATAATATTAAAAGTTTTAGAAAAATTTTCGAGACATTCGAGTCGAGTCGAGATTTTTATGAGCTGTCTCGACTCGACTCGTGTCTCGACTCGAAAATTCGAGTCGAGAAACACGTTTGTCTCGACTCGTCTCGAATTTTACAAAGTGTGTCTCGACTCGAATCTCGACTCGAATTCGAGTCGAGTCGAGTCGAGATTCGAGACATGTCTCGACTCGTGCGCATCCCTACAAATGAAACTCTGAATTGTATAGTATTTTATTAATGAATCAAACCGGGTCTTCCACAGCAAGTAGGGGTCTACACTAAATGGTCATTTATAGCCACGAGAGACTTATTTTGATAACCTCGCTCAAACTCAGACTCTGGCTCTAGTGCTGAGCATAACATGAGACGAGACATAATTTTCGTGGTAATAACCATATCATATTAGACTAAGATCTTCCAATACAAGTACAAATATTTTTTGAGACAAGATGACAGTTCCATGACACCCTTTTTGAAACAAAACAGGTCCAAATCTTGTTTCGTAAGCAACATTATCGGCCTCACTATTCACTTATAGCGTTCGTGTTAATAAGTGTTCGCATTCACACTAATGTTTGCACGAGACGAGAAATAAGGTTTTCTTGTCTTGTCTCGTAAATGTTGCAGAAATCTCGAATGGTCTCGATTCTAAAAGTTTTCTTGTCTAGTTTCTCGAAAAGCTTTCTCATCTCGTTTTCGAAATTTATGCCCTAATTTTTCTCCTAATTTTATTTAGAAATTATGTGGATCCTTCAGCGTCACGAAAGGTCAACGAAGAGCACGATATAACAGCATTTAAACCATATTTATTATTGGAATATATTATTTTCATGGCTTTAAGGTTGGTTTAAAGGGACAAGTTTTGTCGATAGATGGCAGTACAATCTTCGTATCTCTTCCATGTATTTTTTAACTTTCACGAAAATTTAAAATTTCTTTTGCAAATTTCAACGTAGAAACTTCAAATTTTTAGAGAAGGGACTTCATAACCTATTAAAGGGAACAACCCGTGCCGATTTTTTATTTATAATCTTCTTCACTGTTGAAATGGCTTGATTGTTGAAATAGATATCCAAACCTTTAACAATGGATTGTTCCCTTTAATAGGTTATGAAGTTCCTTCTCTAAAAATTTGAAGTCTCTACGTTGAAATCTGTAAAAGAAGTTGTAAATGTTCGTGAAAGGTAAAAAATACATGGGAGAGATACGAATACTGTAGTGACATCTATCGGCAAAAATTGTTCCTTTACACTTACCTTAAATGGTGATAAATGCTCTCTATTTGTACAATCACTTCATCAGTTTATTAGTTTTATACCGTGCATTACATAACATTAAAAGATTATTTGACATCTAAGTGTTGGGTGAAGTAGTGCTGCCCCAAGATTTGTGAAATTTATAGTCTCGTCTCGAAAATGAGAATTGTTATGTTTCTCGTTTCATCTCTAATTTAAAAATGTGTTTCCCGTCTTGTGTGCAACACTAGGTCACACCGGCTCGCGACTTTAGAACTAGGAATGGCCAATTCCGGAAATTGTAATTT
This sequence comes from Thermobia domestica, assembly GCF_964235325.1. Lineage (NCBI taxonomy): Eukaryota > Metazoa > Arthropoda > Insecta > Zygentoma > Lepismatidae > Thermobia > Thermobia domestica. Next base: position 6,637 of record NW_027657778.1, on the reverse strand, counting down.
CTGAAATCCGGAAAGTAAAATCGAAAATATGCTGGAATTCATAAAAAATCTGGAATTTTGAAAATTCTGAATTTTGGAAAAATTCCGGAATTTGTCTGAATTCCGAAATTTTTCCGGGTTCATTCGAGCAGACGGTTCTACCGAAAACAAAATTTATAGGTAAAATACGATGTGAAACACTTTTCGTAAAAGAAGTAGAGTGTGAATATAAGTAATTTCTGTCATTAGATATCATATTGAAATACATTTTGAAGGGTAGTGAACGTACTATAACTACGCAGAAGGCGGAAGAATACAAGAATGCTAAGAAGGTGGAAATAAACGGCGGGAATGTTCTGTTCGCGTTAGTAATGGGCGTTTGCGATGGATATAATGCAAACATGCGATTTTATTACAAAGAATTGTGTGATAAAGAACGTCATATTATAAAGATTTTGCAGTGTCATGGTATGTTGAAACCTAAAATCAACTGTGCAAAGTGTGGGAAAAAAGTAAAAATCCCAAACAGACTAATTTCTCCACGCAGCGAGCTATTTGTACCCGGGAAACCAGTGAAGCCATTTTGAAGGTAAGAATTATTACGATTATTTAAGTGTTTTTGAAGGTGAAAATTATTGAGGACATTTTATGTATTTTTCCACTATCCTCGTTTATGCGTATGCCCCTCGTCACTAACGCACTTGCTTCCTATGGACGCACCCCCTCGCTCTGCTCCCCGTGCTGCGCTCCTGCCCTGACTCGTTTAGATAATATTAGTGCTTTTTAGTGGCCACCTAACACAAGTTGGTTCGTGGTTTATGCACTAGCTCCTCATTTAGTGCATGTTCTGCAAAAACAAAGCTTAAAATGCAATAAATGTGTGAAAATTTGGTAGAACCGTCTGTTCGAGTAATGCGTTTTTCCGAAAACCAGAAAGTGAAGTTTCCGATTCTGGAAAATTTTCTCCATCCCTAGGTTAGACATATTTGCTAGAGAGCTTCGGTGTGGCTATCGGTACTTGCTTATGAATATCATGATAATTTGTAAATCAGGAATTAGCAACACTGTACAAAGACAGCAGAAATACGGATTGGGAGACCACTTGAGCGTAAAGAAGGAGTCCTTTATATACCACACACCAGGCGCAAAGGAAAACACAGAGTAGGGTCACACACACACATATATATAAGGACTGGACGTCAGAATCAATTACCCAAGAACATAGGAAACGTCGATCACGGTAAATAATTATAAGCTTGCGACTTCTCATACATTCGATGCGAAACGAGTTACTTCCTCCATGGGCAGCTAGACAGACGGACTCTCTTTCTCCAACCCAAAATCCCACCTTCTTCTCGCCCTCTATATTTGGTTTTACTGTCGCGAAGCACGAAAACTCCTTTATCAATGTCACAATCATCGTAAACAAAGAACACCCATAACCTTAATGTACAGAACTAAAACAATACGGGTAACATTGTGATGCGTTCTTATGTTAACAATCAATCATTGTTTATTCTCCATCTCGTGTCTTTCCTGGTTTGGTTTCATATGTTGTACGTATTTACTGCGACATATTAGAAAATAGACATGCGAGAATTTCAAATAGCATTGAATTTGTCAACAGTGACCTTCTACCGCGTGGTCCATGATGCGTCTAACAGATCCTCCTACTTAAATGATTCAATTGAATTAAAAAAAAAAAAAAAAACTAGCATCATTTTACACTTATTCAATGGTTTTGACGTAGTCTACAACAGACCTCCTCCTGAGTGCGGCCTTAGTAATAAATAAATAAATAAATTCTTGTAGGCCTATATATAAACTAACGTTGCTGTACATTGTAGAAGTGAGCGATATATATTTTTTTATATATAATTAGAGATTTTCACTGTCTTATTTCTTACCAATTTCAATGTGTTTTAAAAAATCGGAAATTTTCCCATGAACTTTTCTTACAATATATCTTTAAAGGGTGGTGCTTTAGTAATAGAGTGCTTATCTCTGGTGCATGGGGTTCCTGGTTCGAGGCCCGGTCAAGTAGGTTTGTGGTGGACAACATCGTGTCCGTGTGTTTTCTCGAGGTACTCCTGTTTCCTCCCACATTCTTATTCTACCGATTCTGCCATAATCATTCACTTGCCCTAATTATTCGTCTCCCATATCCTAAAGGGCATTATCGTGTAGGGATGGTGTCGAGACGAGACGAAACGAGACTTTGTACAGTCTCGGTCTCGTCTCGGTTGATAAATAGCGGTCTTGGTGTCGATCTCGTCTCGAGTCAAATATCGCCGTCTCGGTTTCGGTCTCGTCTCGGTCAACAAATGCTTGTCTCGATCTCGGTCTCGTCTAGAAATTTCGAAATAAATAGTGTAAAATTAAAATTGTGGAAGTATTAGACCCTATTATCGTACAGTCTATCGTTTCCGGTTCTTATTTTTTTGCCTTCATTCGTAACTTAGAATTATGGTATGGTGTGCCTCTTCATAGCTAATTTTCCTGCGCTGAAGCTTTCCATGCGTGTGTTCCAGGTTCAATCATCAGTGGGTATATCATAACTGGGATAAAACCCTAATAGTAACCTATATTTCACTTTCAGGAATAAAATTTGTCTCATATAGCCTCAGTACAGCCTATACAATTAAATTCTATTAAATTAACTCCAGTACTATACAGTAGTTTATTTCCTTCCTTTGAATTAGAATTGTTCAATACCTTCTAACAGATAACGCAACACATAGCAGCATGAATGTATTTAATCGTATCAAAATTGAAATTTTACAATTTCCTATTTATTATCCAATACATTCTGCTTTGACTGTCATTTTAAAACAGAATATAACGTTCAGTACCTTAACAAATGGCGTAAATTCTTACTACAATATATTTTGTTTCAAATTGATCAAATATTTTATTACCGTTTCACATCTCCGTGTTTAATTGACATTTTATAACACGAACGTCCTGAACTTTGTGGTGGGAGCTACGGCACTCATCTCTGCAATGTGTGGTCTCGGGTTGGATCACCAAACGAATTATATTCAAAGTCCAATGTTTCGCACAGTTCGCGTCCCACTTTAAGTACGTTCTGTTTCTTATACAAGTTCATAAGGTCGTAATGCATTACATAACATATATCCAGTAATGTAACTAGGAAGGAGCAATTGGGGCAGTACCCCGGCCCTCACCCATAAGGGCCTCGAAAAAGTCAGTCAGGATGAATAAAGAATGATATCTAAGAAATTGAAGAATTTAGTGCTAAAATTTGAATAAATTGTCACGGATCTGTAGACGTATCTGTTTGTATGCGAGGAAAAATGTCGCCCCTCGGTGGCGACGAAATCAGCTTTGGGGGCCCACAGAGTTATTGTTACTCAACTAAGTAGAACAAAACACTAATTTGTATCCTCTCGGAAATATATTGTTTCACTCTTCATACTACCTTTCGCAGTAGTTTGTGTGATGTATAAAAAAGTTTTAAAATTAAATATTTTGTTTTTGCTCTAATTAACCATTGAATTTCAATTGTTATGCAGAGGCGTAAACAGAAATTTATTTCGGGGGAGGGGGTCCAAAGCTTTCGGGGTAGTCCAAATTAAATATGAGGACAAATTGTATTATAATTTGTAAAATCGCCCCTAAAATTAGGTAAAGTTTACATAAAAGTCATGATTACAAGGGAGGGAGAATTTGGACTCCCAGGACCCACATCCTGCCCGTCGTCCCTGATGTCATGTATCTTTTCATGTAGCTACGTTGAAATTTTAATAAATTATTGCCACATTTTAATTGTAAACACTGATACTGGAAGAACGACATTTTATTTTAGTATACAAGTCTATTTGATTCTTGTCATTTGTTTATAATACAAAAATATGAGAGGGGACCTCATGTTGTTAATCAGTCCCGAGGCCCCAACTACCTACGGTACGGCACTTTCAAATCCGCTATTTTTGGAGCACAGACACGCTACTTTTTTATCTTCGGATCTGGCAACACTAACTCAATGATTCAAATCAACACAATGTGAGGACACCCAATTGGTCTAGCGGCTAAAACGCTTGACTTCGGTTCACGTGGTCCCGAGTTCGATTCCCGGTGGGGGTACAGTTGAAGGACCGAAGTGGTTCGGATTCCACTATAATCAGCTGCTCCACGTCTTCTTTAGCCGCCCTAACATAATCATGTTGTTAAACTAAAATAAACCAAACCAAAAATCAACATAATGTGTATTACTAAGTATAAGTCTTTGAAAAATTGCATATAGCTATATTGTATGCATGGGCGGCGATTAGGGAGGGCAAAGGGGGCAGTTGCCCCCTCACTTTTTTGAAATAACACATTAATGTATTTAGTTTCATTTGGAAATGTAGTTTTTGTACGTATTACTGGTTCATTGAAAAGAAAATGACGCCATATAATATTTGCCGTTGCGTGAGTATGTATTGGTTATTTGTCTTCCGTGGAGTTAATAAAGCTACAGGAATTGCGTTTTAATTGCAATTCATAGCAATTAATATTGCAATTGCATATTTCTCTAAATGTAGCATATGCTTGTAGTATTTACTGTCTTTCATTTTCTAAGAGTAATAACATACGTTTAAGGTTGGTATAAAGGAACAAGTTTAGCCGATAGATGTCACTACGGTCATCGTATATCTCTCATGTATTTTTTTTTTTTTTTTTTTTTTTTACCTTTTACGAAAATTAACAATTTCTCTTACAAATTTTAACCTGGAGACTCCAAATTTTTAGAGAAGGAACTTCATAACCAATCAAAGGCAACAATCCGTGCTGATTTTTCATTTAGAATTTTCTTCATTGTTAAACAGTTCCATTGTTAAAGGTTTGGATATCCATCTCAACAATGAATCCATTTCAACAATGAAGAAAATTATATGTAAATAAAAAATGACACGGATTGTTGCCTTCAATAGGTTATTAAGTTCCTTCTCTAAAAATTTGGAGTTTGTAGGTTGAAATTTGTAAGAGAAATCGTGTATTTTCGTGAAAGGTAAAAAAAATACATGAGAGATATACGAAGACTGTAATGACATCTATCAGCAAAACTTGTCCCTTTAAACCAACCTTAATAGCATGCGGGAATCTTTCTAATATAAGTAAAATAAAGAATTTGTTTGTGTGTTTGTATGTCTGTGTGCGGCCTGGGGACCAGACGAGTGGACTGAGAGTTACCAAATTTTGGTCAGGGGTATTTTGGTCCAGGCCCCAGACCAGGATGAAGCATTTTTCAAAATTCGAACCAGGGGGTCTCAGGGGGAGCGTTTACCGTGACATGTAAACGTAGTAGAAAATGACTGATATTTATTTAATGCTTTATATAGTGCGATTTGAGAAAATATAACTTTCTGTTGCGTTGGCAACACTGATTGTTTATCCAAGGAGAGGGCTATAGGGGCTATAGCTCCCCTTGACACTCAGGTTTACACATAATAAAATGGGCTTCAATCCTACTACCTGTACACTGCATAAAGCGGCAAACTGTTTTATCCCCTCCCTTGATCAGATCATATAACGGATTCGTGGCTGTATATCTGTACACACATACAAACACACACACACACACACACATACAGTATATATATATATATATATATATATATATATATATATATATATATATATATATATATATAGAGAGAGAGAGAGAGAGAGAGAGAGAGAGAGAGAGAGAGAAAGATAGCGGACAATTTATCTTGATCATCTTGATGATCTTAGAAAAGCGAAACTAACTGAAAGGAGGGGCACGTATTAAGCAGAAACATCCAACAGTGTTGCCAGCCCAATATAAAGTTATGATTTTCCAAATGGCACTTCATCAGATACTACATATTTCAAATCAACATGTTAAACGAAAACTTAAATTAACACATTTATTATTCAGTGTTGCAAACTAAGGATGCTATAGTGCCACAAACATCCAAAGTTTGGAAACCTCTATCACAGAAACAGCACAACCTAGTTGGACAGGATAATGCATATAGAAATTACCTTAGCGTTGGATACCATAGTCAGGGTATGATTTGTTTTAAATTAATAGCAACAAAGTTACAAGGGCTTGAAACCTTATTTTTTTTTCGAAAGATTTTATCTCGAAAACATGCCTAGATAAGTTTCATATCTAGTTACTAGTACGGTTAGCAATTGGCAAACAAATCATCCTGCCGTTTACAGCATTTCGATAATTCAAACTATTCCGGAGATATGAAAATCATTGCTGAAGTTTGCAACACTGCTTAAATCATGTAATTGTGAGAACTTGTAATTACTGCTACTAAATGTTATTCCTGCAATGCTGTAAAAGAGAAGGAAAACAACAATGATTTTAAATATTTTCCCAGAAATACGCCATTTTCATCAGTGTTGCGAACTTTATCAATGTTTATCATATCTCCGGAACGGTTTGAGATATCGAAGTGCTCTAAACGGCAAAATGATTTGTTTGCAATTGCTAACCACACAAGCAAATAGATATGATAGTAACCTAAGCATGTTTTGAAATAAAATCTTTCGAAAAAATAAAGCCCATGTAATTTCCTTGCTATTCATTCAAAACAAGTTATATCATAACCATAGTATCCAATGCTAAGCTACTTCTGATGCGCATTGTCCTGTCCATCTCCGTTGTGTTATGTGT